>NW_022265812.1:0-3730 GCF_002021735.2 Oncorhynchus kisutch | reverse complement strand
ATAAATGGTATATAAGTTAGAATGAAGCCGTGAATAATGTATTATGTTTATTCATGTCTTATACGATACATTCTAAATGCCTTCAGTCGTATGCAATTAATATTTGAAGAATCTTATTCCATGGTTGGATTAAATCAATGATTTACTTTACCGCATGGATTTTGTGTTAGAACATGTACGATTAAAACTGAACTTTGTCTCTCAAAGAATTATCCTCCATGAGATATTCAACTTCAGATTCAGTCAAAACACCCTTTTTATAAAAACATGTTTTTATAAAAAGGGTGTTTTGACTGAATCTGAAGTTGAATATCTCATGGAGGATAATTCTTTGAGAGACAAAGTTCAGTTTTAATCGTACATGTTCTAACACAAAATCCATGCGGTAAAGTAAATCATTGATTTAATCCAACCATGGAATAAGATTCTTCAAATATTAATTGCATACGACTGAAGGCATTTAGAATGTATCGTATAAGACATGAATAAACATAATACATTATTCACGGCTTCATTCTAACTTATATACCATTTATTTTATATTCATTTGTTCTGGGGTTCCCAGAGGTGAATGATGTTTGTATTGTGTAGATTTGCCTTGTTTTATCTCCTCTCTGTCAAGCCTGATCAGGTTCAACATGCTTTATCAAGCTGTTCTGCTTCCCTAATTCTTCAGCTGCTTATTGAAACATGCTACATTACCTCCATGTTTTAGATAAGGAGACTTGTATGCTGTAGCTGTGTTGTTAACATGATTTATTATCTATTTTTAGCTTGACCTAAACAGGTATTGTATGAGAATGGCATGTCTTTCTGAGGATAACTGCTGAGAATTCCTCTGCCGAAGTACCATTTTTCCTATTCGGGTGTGTTCTTTATTGAATTATGCTGGTTTCCTATGAAGCTTAGCAAATGGATTCTCATGTTTCATCATCATTATCATAGTTGTTTTTCCCCCTTTTCTCCAGAAATCTCCCATGTGTCCCGAATGATTCTAAGTGGTTCACTCCCACAGTGGATCCCTCTATCAGCAACATCTTCGTCAACGGAAACTGGAGCATGGCCAACCCTTCCCCTAACTGCCAGTGCAGCACTCCTCAAAAGACCACCATGTTGCCAGATTGCCCACCTGGAGCCGGTGGGCTGCCTCCCCCTCAGGTAGTCCACAATCTGGCAACCCCAGGTCTTCCTGTAACATAACGATTTACAATTGTGTGCTGATCTGGCAACCTGCGTTGGACCTGAAGTCTTATGTTAGCTCCCCGAAAGAATGCCTAAGCTTTAGCTCTGCCAGCTCAAGAGGGCAGGCTTCCAACCCCAGACAAATTGGTGCAGTGAGGAGGAGCTCAAAGGGGTGTGAGGTGTAACATAGTTGGTTCAGTGTGTTATGTCTCTAGTGTCCTGCAATGGCAATGCAGGGGTTTGAAACTGAAGGTATCTTGCCCTCAGATGTTTCTGTTCAAGGTAACCCTCTTTCTAGGGGTAATACTGATTGAATGCTCTGTCTCCCCATTGTAATATATACACCTTACCAATCAATCAATTTAATCCAACATTATGATCATTAACCATAGTTACTATGTATATTACAAGGGTCAACAAGAGTATTCATATCCAACACAATATATGCCCGTACGGGAACATGTATCCAGTGAGTTTGGACATTGCTTTATCACATCAATGTTACTGTTGTCTCATGTCTTCCACAATAGCATTATGGCTGGTCTTAAGACAAAATGTATGTTGAGATCATGCGTCTCATCACTCTTTTTTGGCAACCCGTGAACTCTGACCTCTCTTAGACCAACTCTTGGAGAGCAGGTACGGTTAGCACTGAGCTTGCTGATGTCCACCCCCCCCCCCCCCCCCCTATAATGTCCAAGACCTGAGCTTGGTCTGTCACCTGGAACTCAATGGCAATGTTTTATAAGTTATTACCCTATCAACATACATGGCCAATGTTCCTGAGCTGACCCCTGGATTCTTAATCCTGGCTGGGATCGATGGGAGGTCCTCATGGTCACCGGGGATGGGGGCTCTTTCCCCCTAGAACCATTACATGGCCTAAATGGATTGCTCCAAACATACACTGTAAAACCGGATAAGTTCTGGGGAAACTGATTACCCCAAAAAAATTCAGTTAGGGAACTTAAATAACTGAAGTTAGCAGTACTTCCTTTGTATGAGTAATACAAATGTTGTTTTTTGAGTAAGGTATACTTACATTTTTTTATGTAAATCAATTTAGTTATTTAAATTTCTCTCTTCATAAAAAACACTAATTCAATTAAATCAACATGGTGAAGTGAACTCAACAATCTTCTTAAGTCATAGTCACTTAAGTATATAGCTGCAGTCAGTGTCGGTCAGTGAGGGATGACTGTCATTCATATTCCATTCACACAGCTCAATGTAACATCAACAGGCTTAGGCTACTTCATGATACTCACATTTTTCCTATACCCATCATGAGGTTACTACAACCTAGCCTATGAATTAAAGTTTTCAACACAGGTTGAGATAAAAACCTTTTTAATCAAGGTGACAGACAGTGACACATTCAATACTGCCTTGCACACTCTTGCCTGCATCTAGCTGATCTAGCGTGTAATCATTAGTCCAACAGTTGCAAACGAGAGTTTCAATGATCAAAAGCAGGTTTGTATATCCCTGCTTTGTTCCGTTTTTTCAATAGAATCGGTACAATGAATACACACCTGATCACACGCAAACACAGTTCACTTTCATAGCAGCCCCATACAAACAGCATGATCATTTTGCTCATTGAATATTTCCTTCTCGCATCTACGCACTGTCCTCCTCTCCCTTTTCCTACGCTTATGTGCTTCAGTGCACAACACATCAGCTGTCTGTGACCATGGGAAAAACCTTCCCAAGCCAAACCTTCATATCATAACCGCTACACACAGCCTACATGGTTGTCACCATATTAACTAACACCATAGTCAACATAGCTACTATAACTAACGCATTAGTAAACTCACTACAATCATGCAGTCAGCAAGCAGTTTAGCAGTTACACCTACAGGCAATTAATTAATAAAACCAAAAGCTTACCTTGACTTGGAAGAGTTCCAGACTTGGATAGCCATAGCCAGCTAGCTAACATAGCATCCCTCTCTGTTTGGGCTGGGTGTTTGAGTAGGCTAAACTAGCTTGCTGCATTCCCTAGCTACTGTAAGTGAAAGTGGAAAAAAATACAACAAAATATAGCTAGCTCTCGTTCTCTCTCACTCGCTTTTGCGTCTCTTTTAAATTTAAAGAAATGAATTTGTTCAAAACTGTTAAACTATTGTCTTCTCATTGAATTAACTACTCACCACATTTTGTGCACTGCAGTGTAGAAAGAGAATTACTAGAATGGACAAAGCTCCTCAGACCATTTCAATTTGACTGGATAGACGGAAGCAGTCATCGTGTGGGTTATTGGTCCACTTAATATGGCCACCGGTCCACTCAATCACAGAACATTGACTTGAAGGGGAAATGCCTTTCCATGGCTCCAATATCTTGAATGGTAATGAAAAAGCTAGACATTGATGGACAGGTGCATTCTAACTTTTATTGGAAATGGCTTTTGGTGTTTACACAAGGTTTGTTCTCTGCCAGTGCATTATGGGTTATTATTTGAGTATGTGAGATGAGAGTCTGAGTGTGCCAAGTGATCTTGGAAACAAATCTATCATAAGATGGTAGATTATAGTCATTA
>NW_022265811.1:4069-19436 GCF_002021735.2 Oncorhynchus kisutch | reverse complement strand
TTGAATATGAATTTCAATTCCTTTCCTGAACAGAAAAGCGATTCCAAACGTAGTTGTTGACTACAGTATGTTGGTTAAAGTTATCAGGGGTATAGGACTAAATAAGTTGGAACGGAAGCACATGAGGGTTAGAGGGGACAGGGGGTTAATGCCACCATTGACCTAGTAGGGGTGTAAGGTTGGCAGCTGGAACTGATGGATAGGGGGTTAGATAGGGTAGGGGGTAATGATATCAGAGAGTTGAGGATGGAAACTGAACGATAGGGGGTTAGATAGGGTAGGGGGTAATGACATCAGAGGGTTGAGGATGGGACCTAATGGATAGGGGGTTAGATGGGGTAGGGGGTAATGACAACATAGAGTTGAGGATGGGACCTAATGGATAGGAGGTTAGATAGGGTAGGGGGTAATGACAACAGAGAGTTGAGGATGGGACCTAATGGATAGGAGGTTAGATAGGGTAGGGGGTAATGACAGCAGATAGTTGAGGATGGGACCTAATGGATAGGTGGTTAGATAGGGTAGGGGGTAATGACACCAGAGTGTTGAGAATGGGAACTGAAGGATAGGAGGTTGGATAGGGTAGGGGGTAATGACAACAGAGAGTTGAGGATGGGACCTAATGGATAGGGGGTTAGATTGGGTATGGGGTAATGACACCAGAGGGTTGAGGATGGGAACTGAAGGATAGGGGGTTAGATAGGGTAGGGGGTAATGACAACAGAGGGTTGACGATGGGAACTGAAGTGCATGGAGTATAATGTCACCACCGAACTGGTAAGGGTGTTGATGTTGTGCTGGGAGGTTTGAAGTTGGAACTGAAGACTAAGAATTTTTGATGGGGTTAGAGGGAATAGGCGGTAATGTCACCATAGACCGGGTAAGGCTGTTGATATAGTGCTGGGAGGACACCTGAGTTTAAGCTTCCTGGCCCCAGAGGGAGAGGAGGGAGGGAGAGGGATCGATAGGATGGGATTGTGTGAGTGCTGCTGTTCAAATATTTATCCAGAGCAGGATACTGAATGACTGACTGTAGGCACTGGATTATACCTGCTGGATGCAGCCTATAGCACTGTCTGAATGAACACAAATAATGGAGAGGGAATGAGAGAGCAAGAGAAAGAGGGATGGAGAGAGGGTGAAGGAGAGGGTAGGAAAAAGGGAAAGAGAAAGAGAGAGATATAGAGTAGAAGAAAAGACGAGAGAGAGAGGGAGGAGAGAGCGAGAACGACGGAGAATGACAAATTATAATATTGTGAAGTATCATTGACCTTTACTTAATTGATGAGAAAAGTGTGTTATTTACATGTGGTCGGGGTAATTACTTTTTTAAAGGAAAATACACGGGTTGTTCCCGCTGTCTATCTCTTAAAACCTCTTAGGGATAGGCGGGACGCAAATGTCTCAACTGGCCAATTGCCAGATTCAAATAAAATGCTATAAAATTCAAACTGTCATTAAATCACACATGTAAGATACTCAATTAAAGCTACACTCGTTGTGAATCCAGCCAACATGCTTTTCGGCGAAAGCATACGAAGCTATTATCTGATAGCCTGCACCATCTGCACCAGCAGTGAACAAAGGAGCTAGCATATTTCAGCCCTGCAGGCGCTACACAAAACGCTGAAATAAAATATAAAACATGAATTACCTTTGACGAGCTTCTTTTTTTGGCACTCCAATATGTCCCATAAACATCACAATTGATCCTTTTGTTCGATTAATTCCATCCATATTTATCCAAAATGACCATTTATAAAGTGCGTTTGATCCAGAAAAAACACAACATCACTACAAAATATTTCAAAAGTTGCCTATAAACTTTGCCAAAATATTTCAAACTACTTTTGTAATACAACATTAGGTATTTTTTAACGTTAATAATCGATCAAATTGTAGACGGAGCAATCTGTATTCAATACAGGAAAGAAAACAAACTAGCGCTGCTTTTCACGTCTTGCGCAACTCACAAAAGTGTCCCCAGTTCCGAGTTGGACTACTTCTTCATTGCACAAAGGAATAACCTCAACCAAATTCCAAAGACTGGTGACATCCAGTGGAAGCAGGAGGAACTGAAAATAGGTTCCTATGAAATATGCCATGGCAAAGACATTTCAGGGAACATAGAGGGGAAAAAAATCTGAACTGTTAGTCCTCAGGGTTTTGCCTGCTACATAAGTTCTGTTATACTCACAGACATAATTCAAACAGTTTTAGAAACTTCCAAGTGTTTTCTATCCAAATCTATGACTAATATGCATATCTTATATTTTTGCATGAGTAGTAGGAAGTTGAAATTGGGCACGCTATTTATCCAAAAGTGAAAATTCTGCCCCCTAGCTTCAAGAGGTTTATAATGTATTAATGTTCAATGATGTGTGCTCTCATGTGCGGACAAAGATAATGTAGAATATCTAGCAAACTTTACACATGAGCTTTCATATGGCATATCCCCCTCTCCCTCCCTCCTTATCTCTCTGTCACTTTCCTTTTTCCTCAACTCCTGCCACCCTCTCTCCTTCCTTATCTCTATCTCTCCTTCCCCCTCTGTCCTTTCTCCCTCTCTCGCTCTCTGTCTTTCTTTCTTTCTCTCCTTCTCTTTCTGTCTCTCTCTCTCTCTCTCTCTCTCTCTCTCTGTCTTTCTCTCTCTCTCTCTCTCTCTCTATCTCTCTCTCTCTGTCTCTCTCTCTCTCTCTCTCTCTCTCTCTCTCTCTCTCGCTCTCTCTCTGTTATCTCTAGCCTGCAGTTGACTGCTTATGTCCTCTGGGTGTCAGCACTAGCCGTTTGATAGAGCTCAACCATACAGCCACTCAGCCCAGACACTAATCACACAAGACTTGTACGCACATACGCGCAGCCACACACTCACACATGCGCAGCCACACACACACACACACACACACACACACACACACACACACACATGCAGCCACACAGACGTGTACACATAATACTCACAAGCCTATATACATTCAGGGAAACTCATACCGTCATTATTATACTCATACATAGATAGACAACTATCAGTTTTATTTATTATGCAGTCTTTGCCCCTTCATTCCCTCTCTCTCTCTCTCTCTCCCTCTCTCTCTCTCTCAAGATAGGGTTACATTAGCTGTATTGATTGTAGAGGGGTGATTTTCCGGGGGGTTGGAGAGTTTGCCTGGTATTGATGATTTCAGTTGGAGCAGGAACCTGATATGTAATGGAGATGCCAGTGCAGTCGTTACAGTGCTTCAAATGGGAGGGGAAGGTGACTTCAGAAGAAGTTAACTACGAAAGATGGACACCCATGCATGCACACACACACAACTACACGTACAGTACGCACACTGAGAACTGTACTACATATATTTTAATGAGTGTGCATGTGTGCTTGAGAGATATGGGGAGGAGAAAGTACAGTATGAGATTTGGAGATATGTAGAGGGAACACATAAGAACAGACAATAAGAGAGAGGGAAGACAGAGGCGGAGAGGGAGTAGGGAGGAAAGAGGAGGAGAGAGAGGAGGAAGTTTTGGTGTGATGAAGGAGTGACTGAGACTGTAATGGGTTTAGATACACGGCGCTGGGTTAGGCTGTGCTCGGCTGTGCTGTAAAGCCCAACAATTGAAGTCCACTGTAATTATTGAGAACATAATGAAATGTCCTTGAGGACAGAGAAAGAAAACTCTGCATGATTCTCTCCCGTCCTCTTCCACCCTGCCTGACTGGGATTATTGGACAAAAAAAGTTCATACTCTTCTGTTGTTTCTCTGAGATAATCTTATCTGCAAATTGAGTTTTTTTTCTCTTACTCTCTCTCTCTCTCTACCCCCTCTCTCTCTTTGTCTCTCCAAAACGTTTATTTGACAGACACACTTCCCTCCACGAAAACAGCACTCTCTCATTCTCTCTGTATTCATAAGCTGAAGCCTTTCATCCTAATAAGCCCAAAATGATTCATGGGGAAAAGGAGCTGAAGGTTATTTTGCTATAATTTCACCCTCTCCATTTGCCCCTAGGAGCAGTCAATGTGCCACAAAGCATCCATTTAAAATGGCATTGGGTGGAGTGGGTGGAGGGGCTTTTTAGTGTGCATTTAAAATTGAGTGTGTGTATGAGGGGGGGGTACTGTACTTGTCATTGTTTGGGGGGGGGGGTGCTTGACTTTGCTCTGACTGGTGGATAGGTTGTTGTGGTGTGGTGCTCTTCAGCAGGGTTATTTATTGTTCTCCCATTGGATGTTTTGGTGGTTTACTGTTAGCGCTGCCTGGGATTGGTTGATGGAGATGGACTCAGGTCACAGAAACTTAAACAAATCCAATTTCACAGTCACAAGTAAACAATCTGGCCTCAGTCGGTCATCCTGGAGAAAAAAAATGGGTATTGACTGTGCTCAGTGGTGCATCAACAGCTAAATTCAGAAACAATATTGAGGCTTTTTTCCATTGAAAATGATTATTTTCGGTCCTTAGATTATACGTATGGAATTCCTTTAAACCTTGGATTACCTGTAAAGCATTCTAATGACACATTTCTGATGCTTCTCTCTCTCCCTCTCCCTCTCCCTCTCTCTCTCTCTCTCTCTCTCTCTCTCTCTCTCTCTCTCTCTCTCTCTCTCCCTCTCCCTCTCCCTCTCCCTCTCTCTCTCTCTCTCTCTCTCTCTCTCTCTCCCTCTCCCTCTCCCTCTCCCTCTCCCTCTCTCTCTCTCTCTCTCTCTCTCTCTCTCTCTCCCTCTCCCTCTCCCTCTCTCTCTCTCTCTCTCTCTCTCTCTCTCTCTCTCTCTCTCTCTCTCTCTATATATATATATATATATATATATATATATATCCTTCTCCACTCAATTAACTGTTTCAAGTGCTCTGTGCACTTCAAGGCCCTCCCTTCCTTCACAACCCACCCCACCGGTTGCCCTGAGGAAACTGATTTGCGAGTAATTAAAACTGTGTGTGTCTGGACGTCATCCAGCATCATGTTCTATTCATGCAGATTAATACATATTTGTGGGGGCCTGTGGGAGCTGAAAGGCATCTGTCTGCCCCATTAAACATTCATGAACTATAGGACATAGAGAAGACACACAGGCGGTGTCCCAAATGCTACCCTATCCCCTATATAGTGCCCAATGCACTATATAGGGAATAGGGTACCATTTGGGATGCAGGCTAAAAGAAGAAGACCATTCAGCTGCTGATATTTATACGCTCCTCCTCCTCCTCCTCTTCCTCATAACAGCTCCCATATCTTAATGGAGAAACCTCAAATGAGAATTGCTGGACATGGATTCTGAAATGACAATGACATTTATCACTCCAGTACACCTTTATGTTTCAATTTAAAGGGATGTTTTGCATGAAAACAGTGGCTAACTGTGTGTGTGTGTGTGTGTGTGTGTGTGTGTGCCCCTACAGGTGGCTGGAGTGTGTGGGCAGAGTGGAAGGAGTGCAGCAGTGACTGTGGTGGTGGCGTTCAGACCCGGAGCCGTACCTGTCAATCTCCCCCAGAGGAGATGTGTGAGGGAGTAGTGGAGGAGGGAAGGCCCTGTAACCCTCAGCCCTGCAGTGGTGAGCTTGTCAAAGACATTGCCCCGACCATGTGTGTGCGTACATGTGTGTATGTGTTTGTTTCTGTGTGTGTGTGTATGTGAGTGTGTGTGCATAAGTGATGTGCGGGTTGACTCATAACCTGCAGTCCCAGCAGGTATATCCCTACAGTTATATCTGTGGGATGGGCATGTTTAGGTCATGACATATTGTGTGGATGAAATGCAGGTGGGTGGCAGGAGAGTTGAATAAAGAAAAAACAATACCTTAACAATTCCATAAATGTATAATTCTTGTGTAATTTTTATCAATAGGCTACATTTTTATTTCGTTATTTTCGACTATCTGGCATTAGTGCCCAAGCCTAAGCTTTTGGGCCTAAATATACACGTGCCAAATAGTCTACACACCAAACACCAAATGTTTTTGGGAACAGGCAGAAAAAGTTAATGTCGATCCACGGAGGCAAAAAGGTCAACGTCAGAGTTTTCTGTTATTCAATAAGAGAAAAGCTGCAAAAAAGAGAGTTGAAAATAGAGAGAAGGGAGGCCAGAAAAGTCATGTTTGGGAAAAATTTGGTGAAGTGGTAAAATAAGATGATAGCAGAGCCGGCGATGTTATGTGTGATGATTGTGAGACGCTATACAAATTCAACAGTCACAAGATGGGGCCTTCAAATAGGCCAATGGCACATCAAGGGAACTGTAGCCTACTGTTCAGATGAGTTAAATGGAAACTGACATCTGGACACTGACTGTAGGTCTATAAACTCTCACATAGCCTTGATATTAACTCCTGCAGAATGAAGCATTTCTTGCAGTAAAATGTCACACCAAATGCAGGTGAAATATCATTTCTTTCTTTGAGCATCTTGAGAGAATGCGAAGTCAGATACCGTCTGTAGAGGTGCAATATTTTTCAGCATCACAAAACCTTGATAGTATTTCAACTCGATAAAATATGTATCCAGCCAAATTGAAATTTGATCAGAAACATGCTGGGTTGTTTTCACAGCCAAACCTACCAAAATGTTGTGAATTATAAAGCAGGAACATAGCTAAATCAGGCAAAAAGAAATCCTTTACCCCCTATCAAAAACAACTCCCATCGCGACTATAGACTACAGCGCATTTTCTATATTAGCCGGTTAGGGTGTGATGCGGGCCTCAGATTTTCACTTTATCACATACTGTCGGGTGTTGCCGATGGGTTATTAGCAAATCCGTGTGTGTGTGAACAAACAGCTGACCTGCGCACCACTAGTGTGTATATGTGGGCATGTGTGTGTCCCCGTCTCAATCTAAATATCTATGTCTGTATCTCTTTGACTCTCTTTCTCTTTTGTTCTTCTTCTCTCAATCTCATTTCTCTGTTATTTCTCTCTGTACTTTTATTTTCTCTTGTCCTTTATTCCCTCCACTCTCTTCCGTCCAACAAGTCATTCTTGTGATGTAAGGAGGCCATGTTGGAAAGGGGACTTTGATCGATGCAATTATTTGGACATAGTCAACCTCTCAAGTCAAATACAAAAGCATAACTCTTAAGAAAGAGACTGAAGAATCCCTCACACTCCAATGTGCGTATAATCCATTCTATAGAAGCAAGGAGGACTTAGGAATAGGGCTTCCAATAGCTCTGTATCACTCTTCCAGTCTTCAGAACTATAGGTATATTGATAGATTGTGATCAATGTCAGAATTCCAAATGTTTGAGCAATGACAAACACGGTTCCAAAGTCAAAAAAGACAGCGAGACACACCGTAAATACACAAACACAATCACACACCACACCTGGTTTTCCATTACAAAATTCCCAAGTTTGGCTGATGCTCTTCTGGGTGACCAATCACGTCACGGTTGTGTCCTAAAAACAAAATGCCATTGGTGGTTAAGTTGCTAACCCCTCCCCCCTGGCCTTGCCCCACCCCTCTAGGCAAAGGCCGTCATCTCTCTCGCAGCCAATCACTTCGCTCCGTGGACAGCCGCAAGCGCGATGGCGGCGGTGGCGAGGTAGACAAGACGCGGGGCGGTGGCGGCGGACAGCAGGCCCCACAGACAGGTAAGACAACAGGACGCAGAGGGAGCCCATGCATCAGTCTCTAACAGCCGCTTGGGTCACAGACCACACAAGACCACCTCCTACCATTATAGTCTGTCACTGCACCAAGGCTATAGCTAGCTATCCCTGAATCCCTCCCTCACATAGGCCTGTACATCCATCAAAATCTCCCAAACTCCTTCTTGCCTAAGTGCCACAGCACTAATTCCAACATGGACCCTGAATAAATCGGGTGAAACTGTTTGCTGTTTTGTACTTTCGTGAGGTTTTGAATGTAGCTGCTATACTGGAGATTGTGTCCTGTCTTGAAATAAGTCCTTCCTCTCTATGAATGATGCCTCCTCTGAATTAGCAAATCAGGTCCCCCCCTCACCCCTGCTTCCCCATTGGACAGCCATGACTGACCAACCTTTCCCATTGGTCAGACTAGGCTTGACTGACTGACCGGGTCTGCTGAATGCATTGGGCAGTCATGGCAGCCAGGGAAATGATTGACATATCCAGTAGCCAATCACATTGCCTTCCTCTGTATGTAAAGTCAATGCTAAGGATATGGACTCAGAGCCCAGAGAGCCTGGCAGCACAGAATCTCCTCTACGCCAAACCATGCCACATCCCTTCCTATTTTGGCCAATGGGAGGCTGTTCCTGCATGATAATTAGTTTCGACCCTTCTCCTCCCCCCTCCACCCTGGATCATCCCTTCCCTCCCTCCCTTCCCCTCAGTGGACCAGGCTGCGTCAGGTGAGGAGTGGTCGTCGTGGAGTGTGTGTTCGGCCACGTGCGGTGAGGGCTGGCAGAGCCGCACGCGTTTCTGTGTCTCCTCCTCCTACAGCACCCAGTGCAGCGGCACACTCCGAGAGCAGAGGCCCTGCAACAACTCTGCCGTCTGTCCAGGTAAGCTGAGCCCCCCCCACCCCCCCCGGCTGCCTCCTTGCTGCCCCTCGTCTCCAGCCCTCTCCTGGCTCCGCTTTACCCAACCTCTCTGTGCAATGCATCCTGGGGCTTCTCTTTCGTAACAGACAGTAACGCTCCAGACCAGGACATTAATATGGAACTATCCAGGTGAATACATTTAAACACTGAAATAAGGTTAGAGTAGTCTACACAGGAGAACCATGCAGGCAATGAGTGAAGGATGTTTGTGATGGCATTATGGCAACAGGCTGGTTTGTATCATAGAGTGTTGGATGTTTATGTGTTTTGGAGTTGATGTTGTTGTTATCGTGGTGAAGGTCTGTGTGGTTCTCTCTATAAATCATACCCCAGCCGCTCTGATTGCAGTGCACGGGACTTGGGACGAGTGGTCGCCATGGAGCTTGTGTTCGTCAACCTGCGGCCGTGGTTACCGGGATCGCACGCGAAGCTGCAAGCCCCCTCAGTTTGGGGGAGACCCCTGTATGGGGCCGGAGAAACAGACCAAGTTCTGCAACATCGCTGTCTGCCCAGGTGACACAGATTTCTTACTGGATTCTTACTCATCTGTGTCCAAAATGGCACCCTGCAGTATTCACTATATAGTGCACTACTTTTGACAACTTCAGTCATCATGGCAGTCACGTCTACAGTTAATTACAGAGACAAATTTGAAAAGGTTCTTGTTTATGTATGAGGGATGAAGGCTTTTAGCCTGTACAATGTGTGTACGTTGCATTATGCACACAGAGACGTAGACAAACTAATACATGTACAGAAGTAACCTTGATCTCTCTCTCTCTCTCTCTCTCTCTCTCTCTCTCTCTCTCTCTCTCTCTCTCTCTCTCTGTTTATCTGTCTCTCTCTCTCTCTCTGGGTTGTATTTACAATGGTGTTTGTTCTTCACTGGTTGCCCTTTTCTTGTGGCAACAGGTCACAAATATTGCTGCTGTGATGGCACACTGGAATTTCACCCAGTAGATATGGGAGTTTATCAAAATTGGATTTGTTTAAGAATTCTTTGTGGATCTGTGTAATCTGAGGGAAATATGTCTCTCTAATATGGTCATAGATTGGGCAGGAGGTTAGGAAGTGCAGCTCAGTTTCCATCTCATTTTGTGGGCAGTGAGCACATAGCCTGTCTTCTCTTGAGAGCCATGTCTGCCTACGGCGGCCTTTCTCAATAGCAAGGCTATGCTCACTGAGTCAGTACATAGTCAAAGCTTTCCTTAAGTTTGGGTCAGTCACAGTGGCCAGGTATTCTGCCACGGTGTACTCTCTGTTTAAGGCCAAATGGCATTCTAGTTGGCTTTGTTTTTTTGTTAATTCTCCCCAATGTGTGTCTCTCTCTCTCTCTCTCTCTCTCTCTCTCTCTCTCTCTCTCTCTCTCCCTCTCTCTCTCTCTTGTTCTCTCTCTATCTCTGTCTCTCTCTCTCCCTCTTCATGTCTCCCATGCCCCTCTCCCTCTCTGCTCTCTCTCTCTCTCTCTCTCTGCTGTCCCAGTTGATGGAGTGTGGAATGAGTGGGCTAATTGGGGTTCATGCTCTGCGTCCTGCTCCAACGGGACCATGCAGCGCATCAGGGAGTGTAACGGACCTTCGTACGGAGGATCAGAGTGTCGCGGGGAGTGGATAGAGACCAGAGACTGCTTCCTACGGGAGTGCCCAGGTAACATCTGCTGTCAAAACTCTGTGTAGAAGTTGCCCAGAGGGACAGATCTAGGATCAGTTTACTATCCGCCTATCCTGATCTTAACCATTAGAGCTGTGTTCTGTGTCTTAGTGGAGGGGAAGTGGCATCCTTGGACGTCGTGGGTGGGCTGCACCAAGACATGTGGTGGGGGGAGCCAACAGAGACAGAGGATTTGCTATGGGCCCTTCTTTGGGGGTGAAAATTGTCCTGGAGATCGGGAGGAGGTGCGACGCTGCAATGAGAAGCGGTGTCCAGGTGAGTAGTCAAAAAACAGTCATGGAAAGGTGTGCTCTTAATCAATCAATCAACCAATCAAATGTATTTATAAAGCCTTACATCAGCTGATGTTACAAACTGCTTCTACAGAAACCCATCCTAAAACCCCAAAGTCAGGCAATGCAGATGTCGAAGCGTGGTGGCTAGGAAAACCTCCCTTGAAAGGCAGGAACCTAGGAAGAAAGCTAGAGAGGAACTAGGCTCTGAGGGGTGGCCTGTCCTCTTCTGGCTGTGGCAGGTGGAGATTATAAGAGTACATGGCCATTACGGCCAGATCGTTCTTCAATATGTTCAAACATTCATAGATAACCAGCAGGGTCAAATAATAATTATCACTGTGGATGTAGAGGGTGCAACAGGTCAGCAGGTCAGAGTAAATGTCAGTTGGCTTTTCATAGCCGAGCATTCAGAGTTTGAGACAGCAGGTGTGTTGGAGAGGGAGAGTGAGAGGGAGAGAGAGAAAACCAATGGCAGATAAAGACGTAGAAGAATAGAACTCATCTCCTTCAGAGCTGCAATCTGCAATCTGTCATTTTTTATTATACTGTACATCCTGTACAGTTGACCATGGTTGACCCTGTTATATGAACTGAACTCTCATTTTATGGTTAACCCTGTTATATGAACTGAACTCTCATTTTATGGTAAACCCTGTTACATGACCTGAACTCTCGTTTTAATTTAGTGAAACTAGTCACTCATTTAGTGAAACTATTCCTATTTTTCTTTCAATAGAAACAATGAACATCTTATAATCAAATCATAGTGTTAAAGAAGGTGAGCTGTTTTAACAATTTTTCTGGTATTTTGTGGCAGAAAACTGAGTGGGTCGAGGATAACACGTCAACCCTAATACCCATAGATAGTGTTGTAGGGTTGACTATCATAAAATGTGAAGACTTATATTATCAAATCAATTCTCTATGTGTAATTATTCCTTACGTGATTAAACTAATCATGTGACTTTAATTAACTAGGAAGTCGGGGCACCATGGGAAAATAATTAAATAGTATTTATTTCCCTAATATTTCCCGATTACAGTCACTTATTAATGTATTATTACCTCATCCGTCTCATTACTGAATGTCGCAAACATTGGGATATCTGCACGAACCCTAGCACAAATTATGAATCAATGATATACAAATTGGCTTATTTATTTATTTACTAACTAATCAATTCGAATCAATCTCAGAATTACAAAAACACACACACAATATGTCATACATTGGTTACTGACATGATAGAAAAATCCCTAGTGGGCTAAGCCGATGTGACGGCTTGGTAGACAAAGGAAAGGGGTGGGGACAGTTCAAGAGCAGGAAACTCAAAGTGGATTCACTACATACATACAGTTGAATACTTCAACATTCTCAAAAATATAAATATTGTTTATTTCTCCAATTTTGGGGATTAGGAGTTTTGGCAAGAATAATGTCTCCATAGGCTCTCTCCCTCAATACTCCATGGCAGTAAGAGAGTTTCTACCAGGAATTTATGACTGTTGTAAAACCTGGGGTGGGAGCTAGAGTAAGAGAGGGGGAAGCCATGATATACACCCAAAAGGACCATGTTGTGACAATGGATAGGCTAGAATCTTTTTTTGTGAAGATTGCATTTAATTGCCACTCCCTGTTGCACCCAACAAGCTTCTGTCACAAGGGGATTCATGGCTGATTTAAAAGGAAACCCTGTTACTTATTTGGCACTTACTAGTATTTTCTTTATTTAACCTCTTGAGATGGGAAATTGGGAACATATGCCCTTTATGACAGAATGTACACATGTTGTGAAATCAACGAAGTTACACTTCTGAAAAGGCACTGAATCTGTGGAACGACCCATTTGACACATTGGTATAATACTGATGTTTGCTCTGATTGGTTTTGGTGCAGAGCCTCATGAGATCTGTGCAGAAGAGAACTTCTCCAACGTAGTGTGGAAAATGACTCCAGCAGGGGACACAGCGGCCGTACGCTGCCCTCCCAATGCCAATGGTGAGCTACCTCCCTTTTACCCTGAGACATACAGTGCATTCGGAATGTATTCAGACCCCTTGACTTTCTCACATTTTGTTACATTACAGCCTATTTCTAAAATAGATTTTTTTTAAATCCCTCATCAGTCTACACACAATACCCCAGAATGAAAAAGCTAGATGTTTGCAAAAACAATAACAACTGAAATATTACATTTACATAAGTATTTAGATCCAATACTCTGTACTTTGTTGAAGCACCTATGGCATTTACTACAGCCTCGAGTCTTCTTGGGTATGACAATACAAGCTTGGCACACCTGTATTTGTCGAATTTCGGCCATTCGTCTCTACATATTCTCTCAAGCTCTGTCAGGTTAGATGGGGAGCATCGCTGAAAAGCTATTTTCTGGTCACTGTAGAGACGTTTGATCGGGTTCAAATCCGGGCTCTGGCTGGGCCAATAAAGGACTTTCAGAGACTTGTCCCGAAGCCAGTCCTGTGTTGTCTTTGCTAAGGGCTTAAGGTCATTGTCCTGTTGGAAGGTGAACCTTCGCCCCAATCTGACGTACTTAGCATGTGGAGCAGGTTTTCATCAATCTCTGTACTTTGCTCAGTTCATCTTTCCCTCAATCCTGACTAGTCTCCTAGTCCCTGCCGCTGAACGACCTCCCCACAGCATGGTGTTGCCACCACCATGCTTTACTGTAGAGATTGTGCCAGGTTTCCTCCACACGTGATGCTTGGCATTAAGACCAAAGATTTCTAGGTAAAGTTTGGGAAACTCCATGTGGGCTGTCATGTGCCTTTTACTGAGGAGTAGCTTCTGTCTGGCCACTCTACCATAAAGACCTGATTGGTGGAGTTCTGCAGAGATGTTTGGCCTTCTGGAAGGTTCTCCCAATTCCACAGAGGAACTCTGGTGCTCTGTCAGAGTGATCATTGGGTTCTTTGTCAACTCTCTGACCAGGGCCTTTCACCCCTGATTGCTCAGTTTGGCCGGGCGGCCAGCTCTAGGAAAGGTCTTGGTGATTCCAAACTTCTTCCATTTGAGAATTATGGATGCCACTGTGTTCTTGTCGACCTTCAATGCTGCAGACATGTATGTGCCTCCACACAATCCTGTCTCGGGGCTCCACGGACAATTCCTTTGACCTCATGGGTTGGTTTTTGCTCTGACATCCACTGTCAACTGTGGGACCTTATATAGACAGGTGTGTGCCTTTCCAAATCATGTCCAATCAGTTTAATTTACCACAAGTGGACTCAAATGAAGTTGTAGAAACATCTTAAGGATGATCAATGAAAATATAATTAATCTGAGCTCAATTTCGAGTGTCATAGAAAAGGGTCTGAATACTTACTATAAGTAAATAAGGTATTTCTGCTGTTTTATATATACATTTGCAAAACATTCAAAAAATATTTTGCAGTATTTTGTGTCGATTGATGAGGGAAAAAAATACTGAATGAATTTTAGAACAAGGCTGTAAAAAAAGTTAAGGGGTCTGAATACTTTCCGAATACACTGTAGCTGTTGACTCCAATGGCTTCAGACGTTAGACGCCATAAGAGTCTACAGCCATGTCTCAGAGCAAACCCTTACTAACCTTCCCTATCAACACCGAGCCAGAGGGATACCCATAAGACATGACTTGGCTTAGGATGGGTTATGCCTCTGGGATCCCACGGTTCTAGTGATGTTAACTCCCCAGTCTGTGTCCCCATCCAGGGCTGATCCTGAGGCGGTGCACCCTGGATGATGAGGGAATAGCCTACTGGGAGAACCCCACTTATATGAAGTGTATCTCCAATGACTACCGCAGCATCCAAACACTGGTGAGTACCAGAGAGATGATCAACAATTGAAACTGTACTCTTGTACATCTGGAAACAGAAGCTACAAAGTATCCATAGGATGCCATTTGAGAAATGTTGCCTGCTCAGTTAAATACATCTCACTGGGCACAGATGTCAATTCAACGTCTTTTCCACGTTGGCGCAATGTAATTTCATTGAAATGACATGGAAAGAATGTTGATTCAACCAGTGTGTGACCAGTGGAGTGTTACTAACAAACCATAAATTGTCAAGACCAAATTAAGAAGACAGACAGGAAATGTATGTTAATGATCAGAAGGTGATATTTTCTGAGTGCTTCACTCATACCTTTCCTCCACAGACTCGGGAACACCTGTCCAAGGCCCAGCGGGGGCTTGTGGGGGATGGAGTTTCAGAGGTGATGACCAAGCTCAGGGTGACGTCCAGTGATGGGACCAGCTACAGTGGAGACTTGCTGGCCATAGTGGACGTACTGAAGAACATGACAGAGATCTTCAGAAGGGCCTACAACAGCCCCAGCAATGCAGACATGAGAGTAAGAGGAGAGAGCATTTGTTTGGATTGGAAGTCATTAGGTCATTAGGTCATTAGGTTTGGATCAGGGCTACATTTAGAATTGACTGGTGTTAAAGAAATGGCTGGAGGGAGTGTTTGTAGTAGGTCAACTGATGGCTAATGTTGTAGAGTAATGTCTCATGGCCTCCTCACTCCCTTTCTCTTCCTTCTCTACTGGATCACAGAACTTTGTCCAGTCAGTCAGTAACCTGCTGATGGAGGAGAACAGAGAGAGATGGGAAGAAGCACAACTGGTGAGTTGGTCTCTTTCTCTTCTTCTCACAGACTCACTGGCGCTTCTTTATGCACACACATGAGCTAGCATGCATGGTCACAGTTTGTGCTCCTTCTTGATGTGTGTCAGCCATGTGTTGTACAGAGATCATTTCAATGACTATTCTCTGGTGCCTTTGTGTCTAGCCGTTGGCATCATAGTGACATCATGCCAGTCTCCTGGGAGATATATGGATGGTGTGTGATGCATTTGAACATTGGGTGTCTGTTTGGCGTTCGCTCGATGA
>NW_022265811.1:0-3969 GCF_002021735.2 Oncorhynchus kisutch | reverse complement strand
TGTCTGAACGGTGGGCAAATGTCTGTGTTGTACTCCAGATACAGAGACTTGTCAGCATTTGTCACCGGGATTCGTTCTCTACAGAAAACCTGGGCAGCATCCTATCTCTACAGAGGTGAGAGGGTTTATTGACATCTCTACTTGCAATGCTTTCTCCAGGGATGCGTCAAAAGTAGTGCACTATAAAGGGAATGGGGTGCCATTTGGAAAGCAACCCAGCACAGAACGCATCCCAGAAGCTCTTTTGATTGGTGCCAATGGGCTTCTAATGCTCCCACGTAGTTCCTTAGTCTCTTGTCTGTGAGAAGGATGTCTGAAGAGCTAGAATGAATAACATTTCAGAGAACTGCTTTATGCTGAGCACATGTATTCAAACTGCATGTGTATTTGTGGGCTACAGCTTTCTCTCGTCCAGTGAGGAGTGTTCTCTCCGTTATGTTAATGTTATGTTAATGTTATGTGCATGTATAATGAGATGGAGGAACACAGGCTAGCGTGGCGGAATCACACTCAACCCTCCCACATACTTCATTCACTGCAAATGGATGTGTTTTGTAGCCCTTTCTCCTGCCGTCAATGACCTAGTGGCCTCATGGGTGGAATGTTATTCATATCTTTCATCATTTCATCATTAATAAACGTTATTTCAAAAACACACCTAAAATCCGCTGTTTCAATGTCAAATGGGTTTGTTCTATTTCAGTCTTCTGTGATGTATATAAAGTGTAATATTGGGATGCAATTCACAAGTTAATACATTTCAACTCTATATCTGACATGGTACAGGTGTCTTATTTTTAAGCCCATAACCATGTGTGTGAGGTTTCAAAATAGAATTGTTTAAGACTACCAGAAAACACCCTGATTTAGCCCACTGCATTAAAAGATTTTGTAACAGATTCCTCTTTCCATTCACCAAATTGCGGAGTTGGAGCTGGAATCATTTGCGAGTGGACAAACGTGCGCGTTTGACGTGATTGTTTGACAATCAGTTGAAAACATCATGACTGATGGTTTTTTATGCCACGTTAAAAGGAAATGCATATTAGAAGTGATATGACAAATCTTTACTGGGTCTAGGGCACAAGGCCCACAGAGATCATATACAAAATGAATAGGGATTCTATAGGCCTATGTAATTCTATGATTACACAAAGGCTATAAAATATTCATTGTGTGCGAGCTTGGGTGTCCTGTACTGGTAAGAAATGAATTCTACTTTCAACCCCAGGGCGGTGAGGGAGGGGGTGGGGAGTGTGGGGAGAGAAGGGGGGAGGTGAGGGAGGGGGATGGGGGTGTGGGGAGAGAAGGGGGAGGTGAGAGAGGGGGTGGGAGTGTGGGGAGAGAAGGGGGAGGTGAGGGAGGGGGAGGGGGGTGTGGGGAGAGAAGGGGGAGGTGAGGAGGGAGGGGGAGGGGGGGTGGTTGGGGAGAGAAGGGGGAGGTGAGGGGAGGGGTGGGGCAGTGTGGGGAGAGAAGGGGGAGGTGAGGGAGGGGGAGGGGGTGTGGGGGAGAGAAGGGGGAGGTGAGGGGAGGGGGTGGGGAGTGTGGTGAGAAGAAGGGGGAGGGTGAGGGAGGGGGAGGGGGGTGTGGGGAGAGAAGGGGGAGGTGAGGGAGGGGGTGGGGGGAGTGTGGGGAGAAGAGAAGGGGTAGGGTTGAGGGAGGGGGAAAGGGGGGGTGTGGGGAGAGAAGGGGGAGGTGAGGGAGGGGGTGGGAGAGGATGAGAAGGGGAGGTGAGGGAGGGGGTGGGAGAGAAAGGGGGAGGTGAGGGAGGGGGAGGGGGGTGTGGGGAGAGAAGGGGGAGGTGAGGGAGGGGGTGGGAGTGTGGTGAGAGAAGGGGAGGTTGAGGGAGGGGGGGGGGGGAGGTGGTGTGGGGAGAGAGAAGGGGGAGGAGAGGGAGGGGGTGGGGAGTGTGGGGAGAGAAGGGGGAGGTGAGGGAGGGGGAAGGGGGTGTGGGAGAGAAGGGGGAGGTGAGGGAGGGGGTGGGAGAGAAGGGGGAGGTGAGGGAGGGGAGGGGGGTGTGGGGAGAGAAGGGGAGGTGAGGGAGGGGGAGGGGGGGTGTGGGGAGAGAAGGGGGAGGTGAGGGAGGGGGGTGGCATGTGGAAGCTCCTCTTCTATCTTGTCTTTATCAGGGCCTAGTAGTTCTTTTTTTTTTCCTTTTTTTCCTCAGATTTTTTTTCCCCTCCAAGGAATGTGATCAGTTTTAGACAGAGGCTGACTGCCACAACGTTTACGTTGACTGATTGCGTTCTGAGAAGCGAGAGGGAGAAAGAGCGAGAGGGAGAAAGAGCGAGAGGCAGAAAGAGCGAGAGGCAGAAAGAGCGAGAGGGAGAAAGAGCGAGAGGCAGAAAGAGCGAGAGGCAGAAAGAGCGAGAGGGAGAAAGAGCGAGAGGAGAGAGAGGAGAGCGAGAGGGAGAAAGAGCGAGGAGGGAGAAAGAGCGAGAGGGAGAAAGAGCGAGAGGGAGAAAGAGCGAGAGGGAGAAAGAAAGAGGGAGAAAGAGGGAGAAAGAGCGAGAGGGAGAAAGAGCGAGAGGGAAGAAAGAGCGGAGGGAGAAAGAGCGGGAGGGAGAAAGAGCGAGAGGGAGAAAGAGCGCGAGAGGGAGAAAGAGCGAGAGGGAGAAAGAGCGAGAGGGAGAATAGAACGAGAGGGAGAAAGAGCGAGAGGGAGAAAGGGACTGTCTATTTCAAACGGGACTGGGTTAAGTGCTGGGACATACAAGGGTGTCTTGAGGGACATGTGTGCTGTGCTAGGGAGAGATGGGAACATGTGTTGTAGGGATGGGGCAGTATTACTGCAGGGAGGTTTGAGTTGGTTGAAGGGAACAGCGATTGACAACGATGACAATGATGTGTGGTTCTCACGTGATATGTCACCTGACAATGTGAGTTGTCCTATGCTGGTGACACCCAACTGTCCCTCCCTCCCTCCAGAAACAGCACCGTGCTCAACTCCAAGGTGGTTGTCTGTGACCATCAAGCCCACCCCAGGATCCCTCTCTACCCCGGTGGAGGTCCAGTTCTCACACCTTTACAACGTGAGTGACCTTTCACCTCTGACCCTCTGACCTGAGCAGTGACCTCAGTAGTAATTGACCCCTGTAGTGTAACAGAGTAGGTAGGGCCTTGACAAATAATGTGGCTTATCCCATAAAAACACACGGTACTGATATGTGAGAGCATTTCAAAAGACTTACCATGCCTTTATCACTGAAAAGCACTTTTAGCACTTAGAAAAGCACTAGACAAATCTATTTCATCATCCCCTCAAATGGAGGTTTATGAGAACATCTGTAATCAGAGCATATGTCCATGGAGGTATATGGAGGTATATGGAGGTATATGATAACATCTGTAATCAGAGCATATGTCCATGGAGGTATATGGAGGTATATGGAGGTATATGAGAACATCTGTAATCAGAGCATATGTCCATGGAGGTATATGGAGGTATATGGAGGTATATGAGAACATCTGTAATCAGAGCATATGTCCATGGAGGTATATGGAGGTATATGGAGGTATATGGAGGTATATGAGAACATCTGTAATCAGAGCATATTTCCATGGAGGTATATGGAGGTATACGGAGGTATATGGAGGTATATGAGAACATCTGTAATCAGAGCATATGTCCATGGAGGTATATGGAGGTATATGAGAACATCTGTAATCAGAGCATATGTCCATGGAGGTATATGGAGGTATATGGAGGTATATGGAGGTATATGATAACATCTGTAATCAGAGCATATGTCCATGGAGGTATATGGAGGTATATGGAGGTATATGGAGGTATATGGAGGTATATGAGAACATCTGTAATCAGAGAATATGTCCATGGAGGTATATGGAGGTATATGATAACATCTGTAATCAGAGCATATGTCCATGGAGGTATATGGAGGTATATGGAGGTATATGAGAACATCTGTAATCAGAGCATATGTCCATGGAGGTATATGGAGGTATATG
>NW_022265810.1:21700-24461 GCF_002021735.2 Oncorhynchus kisutch | reverse complement strand
TTCCTGTAGTCCACAATCATCTCCTTTGTCTTGATCACGTTGAGGGAGTGGTTGTTATCATGGCACCACACTGCCAGTTCTCTGACCTCCTCCCTATAGGCTGTCTCATCATTGTGGGTAATCAGGCACTGTTGTGTCATCAGCAAACTTAATGATGGTGCTGGTGTTGTGTTTGGCCACGCAGTCGTGGGTGAACAGGGAATACAGGAGGGGACTAAATACACACCCCTGAGGGGCCCAGGTGTTAAGGATCAGCGTGGCAGACATGTTGTTGCCTACTCTTACCACAAGGGGGCGGCTTGTCAGAAAGTCCAGGATCCAGTTGCAGAGGGAGGTGTTTAGTCCCCCAGAGTCCTTAGCTTAGTGATGAGCTTCGTGGGCACAATGGTGTTGAATACTGAGCTGTAGTCAATGAACAGCATTCTCACATAAGTGTTCCTATTGTCCAGGAGAGAAAGGGCAGTGTGGAGTGTGATTGAGATTGCATCAAATGTGGATCTGTTGGGGCGGCATGCGAATTGGATTGGGTCTAGGTTCTCCGGAAGGATGCTGTAGATTTGAGCCATGACCAGCCTTTCAAAGCACTTCATGGCTACCGACGTGAGTGCCACGAGGCGTAATCATTTAGGCAGGTTACAATCACTTCCTTGGGCACAGGGACTATGGTGGTCTGCTTGAAACAAGTAGGTATTACAGACTCGGTCAGGGAGAGGTTGAAGATGTCAGTGAAGACACTTGACAGTTGGTCCGTACATGCTTTGAGTACACGTCCTGGTAACCTGTCTGGCCCAGCGGCTTTGTAAATGTTGACCTGTTTAAAGATTTTGTTCACATCGGCTACCGAGAGTGTTATCACACAGTCATCCAGAACAGCTGGTGCTCTCGTGCATGCTTCAGTGTTGCTTGCCTTGCTTGCCTTGAAGCGAGGTGAAATAAAAAAAAAAAAAAAAACGTCACTGGGCAGCTCACGTCTGGGTTTCCCTTTGTAGTCCGTAATAGTTTTCAAGCCCTGCCACATCCGACGAGCGTCAGAGCCGGTGTAGTAGGATTCAATCTTAATCCTGTATTGACGTTTTGCTTATTTGATGGTTTGTCTGAGGGCATAGCGGGATTTCTTATAAGCATCCGTATTAGTCTCCCCGCTCCTTGAAAGCGGCAGCTCTAGCCTTTAGCTTGATGCGGATGTTGCCTGTAATCCATGGCTTCTGGTTGCGATATGTACGTACAGTCACTGTGGGGACGACGTCGTCTATGCACTTATTGATGAAGCCAACAACTGAGGTGGTGTACTCCTCAATGCCACCAGATTAATCCCAGAAGCTGCCAGATCTGCGGCCCCTTTTCCTGCGTCTTTTCTTCACGCAAAAGGCAGGGATCTGGGCCTGTTCCAGTGAAAGCAGGATATCCTTCTTGTCGGACTCGTTAAAGGAAAAAGTTAATTCCAGTCCAAGGTGAGTAATCGTTGTTATGATGTCCAGAAGTTAAGTTAAAAAATTACGTTACATAAAACGCATACTTATACTTTAATTATACTTATACTTTAATATAAACGTTTACTTTAATTAGAGCGAGTGAAGCATGAGGTCTCAGCAGTCCCATTTGTGGGGAGAGAGAGAGAGAGAGAGAGAGAGAGAGAGAGAGAGAGAGAGACAGCGATAGCGAGAGAGATAGAAGAACGGGAGCAGTGCTGCTCTGATGAGTCGAGGACAGATACTGTAAGAGCAGAACGACAGGGCCAGGTGCCTGTGGACATAACACAAAGAACGCAGCCAGTCCTCCACTCACCTTTCCTCTCCTCTCTCTAATCCACTCTCTCTCTTTACTCTCAGTGTGGCAGTACCTACAGTATATATACCAAAACTGTACTAAAAATATGATTTTGACAAAAGAGTTTATGACACATCATAGGCAAGACTGCAGGTCTGCTTCCTTTGGTGAATTATGCTTTTGATGAAAATAAAAAAGTATGTTTCCTATTTTTAAACCTTAGAATATTATTTCTACACACTCACACACGCACGCACAGATGCACGCAAACACGAGCACAAGCACACATGCACAGCCACCACAACCACCACCACCACAACCACCACCACTACTTCCTCTCCTTCCTCTGCCTAGGCCTGTACCAGTCTCCCTTCCTACCGCTAAACAGGAATGGCTGATGGGATACTTGGCCATGTCATGTCTCGAGACTCCACCATATTCAAATCAACCATGTGCCACGATGCATTTTTAATATGGAATAGATTCAAAAACTGGCTTTAGAATCAGTGCCGTGGATTAATAATTCAACAAGGAACCAATTTCCCTCCAAATTGAAATAGAGTGCGAATAGAGTCAGTCATGTCTCTGTACTGTAGTGTGGGTGGGTGGAGTTGGGGGAAGGAGGGAAGGAGGGATGTAGGGATGGCTGGAGGGAAGGGGGGCTGGTAAATTTAATTGTCTTCCATTTTTCATAACCAAGAGAACATGTTCGCTTCTGAGTGGATTTTACCGCTGGGCTTTTGAGGCCAGCTGATGTTTCTATCTCAAATGTTCCTCTCTGGGTTTTCACTGGGTTTCATATATGGGAGGTATCTTGTACACAAGAAACACACACATGCATGTAATTGTAAAAGACACAGGAGTGAATATAGAAAAACATCTCTCTCTCTCTCTCTAGCTCTCTCTCTCTCTCTTCTCTTCTTCTCTCTCTTCTCCTCGCTCTCTCTCTCTCTCTCCCTTCTTCTCTCTCTCTCCTCTCTCTCTCTCTCTTCTC
>NW_022265810.1:0-21600 GCF_002021735.2 Oncorhynchus kisutch | reverse complement strand
TTATCTTCCTATCCTCCCCCCCCCCCTTCCTCTCCCCCTTCTCTCTCTCTCTCTCTCTCTCCCTCCCCCTTCTCTCTCTCCCCCTCTCCTCCCCCTTCTCTCTCTCTCTCCCGCTCTCCCTCCCCCCCTTCTCTCTCTCTCCCCCCCTCTCCTCCCCCTTCTCTCTCTCACTCTCTCTCTCTCACTCTCATAACTGTATTTATTATTTAGCCATTCTGCATCCCAAATCAGTTTAAAGTAGGCTCACAAGTATAGGTACATCCCAGTTGTATACCCCTCTTCCTATGTCCCATAGTTCACATCCATCATTCACGTGTTGCTGTGTTGAGGTTGAATCTGAGCTACTGTCAGTCACAAGACCAGAAGGTTATAGGAACAGATCCCCTGTGGCCTAGACCTAATATCCCAGAGTTCATATCCATCCATCCCATGTTGCTATGTTGACATAACAGACAGGTAGCAGACCAGTACAGCCACTGTGTCAGTCACCAGACCAGAAGGTTATAGGTTCAGATCCCAGGAGGCCCAGTCAGGGGAAGAAGACAGAGAGTTCTTACTCATCCCAATACTACCAGCCTACACTGACTAAAGGAGAAATCCAATAAGCTAAGTGAATAATTTAACAAATCTTGCCAGAATCTTTGTGCCAATGTGACAGATTTACATTTTGTCAATACTTGAAGAAGTTAACTGTCAGTTGTGTTTAACATACAGAGGAAATATAGAAGTTCCCCTTTCAGGTGTTTCTAGACAGAGCCCTGGGGGGGGAGTCAGAGAGACAATGTCATCGACAACATGCAATTATAATCATTCAGGAAGTAATTACACTTCTGGACCATTTTATTGCCAATTCAACATCTTTTCTTGTTCTCCAGCCAGAGGAAGGTTACAGAACATGAACAACCCAAGCCTGCGGATAATATCAACATGACTGCAGTAGAGTGAGAGAGACTGAGGTGTGTGTGTGTGTGTGTGTGTGTGTGTGTGTGTGTGTGTGTGTGTGTGTGTGTGTGTGTGTGTGTGTGTGTGTGTGTGTGTGTGTGTGTGTGTGTGTGTGTGCGAACTTACGTGCACCCGTGTGAGCTAGCGTGTATGATGTGTGTGAGAGAGAGTTAGAAACAGAGAACGCAAGCAAGAAAGAAAGATAAGAAGAAGTACGAGAGGAAGGGAGAACCCTTCTTTGGTCTCATGACCATTGGGGCTTTGATGCCAGGTTCTGAGCTTGCTTTCAAGTCATGGTCTTGAGTCAGCTAGTGTTGGGGAGATGAACTACCTGAGAAGCCTGGCTGGCTGGAACAACAACACACACTGACTACCTGCCTCCATGTCTCCTGTGTGTTCACTACAGTAAAATATAGTGCTCGCTCCATGTGCTGCAGTCTGCATACAGGACAGTGCTGGCTGGCACAGGGACAGAGCTGAGATACACACAAATGCACACGCACACACACTCGCGCACTCACACAAACAGAGTGGTTTACAGTGTACATGTTAATGAGGTCTGAAGGTGTGAATAACTGTTACACACTTCATACACACACATTCAGCTCCACACAAATGGGCCGGGCCGACTGAGTTCACACACACACACACATACTGGCCTCCCACCCTCACAAGCATTGATAGTTGACAGAGCCCAAACCCTCCAATCTTTACCACAGGACAGAGGGAGGGAGAGACAGGTCAGGGGATTTGTCTAGGAGTAGCCAGTGAAGAGGAGGGTTATTGGCACTGGGTGGGTATTGGCACTGGGTGGGTGCCCCTCCAGTACTGGAGCCTGGAGGGGGGAGGGACCAGTCAGATGGGTGAGGCAGGTGAGTAAGACCTTGTGACAGTGACAGCATGGTGGCAATGCAGAACAGCTGTGAGGTAGAGGGGGGGACATCTGCCCTTAGAGCAGGTTTCTGGAGAGATACAGACCAGCAGGTATACATGCAGCACATGCTGTTTGTATACAGGGTTACATAATGTACAGGTCAGGATCTGATGATCGATGAGGTCCAAACTAATCTACATCATAACTTCTACATCAGAATAATCATCAGTATAAACCCAGGCAGAAAAAGAGAGAGAAAGCCAGGCACTCTCTCCACTCAGTGTTGTGAAAACAGGTGATTCTATCTGAGCAGTGCAGTAATCTGAATAAGTGGCACTTAATGCTGAACACTGTGGTTACACAACGCTCCAATCCAGTGCTTTTCCAACCCACGGGCCACAACACAGTGTTCACCACAACCCTCTCATAGACCTGCTAGCTATCAGAGCAATGAACCCAATTTAGCATTACCACTGGTATCTCTCACACACCTGAAATCTGACTGCAGTAAACAGCCCTAAAGTCACCTGATCAAATTCACAGAACTCTCTTAGATGCAGGGTCTGTTAAGAACTAGGCTAATTTTCCAACTTCATTCAGCATTAAGTTTGAGGTAGATTACATACATCACATGTCTCTGTGTTCCAGGTAATACTACAGTTCTAACAGCATTAGGTAATACAGTTAGTTATACACTATACAGTAAGATACTATAGCGGAATGTTGAATATGTGAGCTGTCAATCTCTCTCTCTTTCTCTTTCTTTGGCCTTGTGTGCACAGTCCACAGCTTTGGGTTGCATCCAAAATGGCACCCTATTCCCCCTATATAGTGCACTACTTTTGACCAAGGGTGCGATTTGGGACACACACCAGGTCTGGTTTCCATGATTGACCTGTGTTGAGTATCAGAGCAGAAAACAGTGTGTTTGCCCAGTCATTTTAATGGGCCTTCTATACTGCCCTCATAATGTGCAGCCAGCCTCAGACTGGATGCCCCATAAAGGCTCCTGGAAAGACAGCCAGGATGGAGGCAGCAGGCAGGAGGCAGGATGAATAAACAAAGACAATCCCTACACACACATACACACAGACATGAAGGCAAACCCTACAGGTCCTCAATCAATACCAGCAGCATCAATATTCACCACCACTGCCCCTCTACCATCCTCTTCCTCCTGGTAACTATGAATGAGAGAGGGCGTGTGTGTGTGTGTGTGTGTGTGTGTGTGTGTGTGTGTGTGTGTGTGTGTGTGTGTGTGTGTGTGTGTGTGTGTGTGTGTGTGTGTGTGTGTGTGTGTGTGTGTGTGTGTGTGTGTGTGTGTGTGTGTGTGTGTGTGTGTGTCGTGTCTAGTCAAAAATAGAACAGGGTCAAAGCTACATTCAATATGGAATTGATTCTATTGTTGCTAATTTCTCATGGCTAGAGCTGGAGTAATTGGCTATTGCACCAGTTTGCTGCTACTTACTGTTGAAAAACAGCAGCAAATATAACCACCACTTCAAGTATTCTGTAATGGAAATAATATGTTCTCTTCCACTCCTGTCTAGAAAGCAAATGCTGTAATTAACAGAGGTTTTTTTAAACAGAAAAGCAACACTTGTTAGTTTTTACACCTCTGGCTTTGGCCAGAAGAATCACACCAACATATCTATAAAGAACAGAAGTTAACAGACAGACGCTCACAGACTCTCTCAAGTCATTACATTTTTTAATGGATTCAGTTTTTCCATTTCACTGCTTTATTGTCACTCTAAAATAAAATGTTTTCTCATTTCTCTCTCCCCTATGAAAGACAAGGGGGCTGGTGAGATAACTAACTTACATTAAGGAGAGCTGAAGAAGCATTGCTCACTATAAAGCCTTCATGTGACTGTTACAGCATACATAGAAACATCCCATAAACCGCGGTTAGCAGCAACGTCATAGATGTGACAATGCTGTGAAAGCAAAGCAGTTCTATCAGTTGAAATGCTACTCTAGGATCCCAGTGTTCATAAGCACTCAAAGGCCTCCCTCACAAATGACCTAGATGACTATCTCATTTGTGTAGCTGGCTACAGTACAGTGATAGCACCAGCTATGTATGACTAATGTTTTCCTCACCACAAGCACAGTTTTAGTTTTTCAGTTTGCGATATTAAAAGAGGAGCACTTTCAAAGAATGATGGACATTGGTTGCTTTTCATCAGCGTGGCCCATCTGAAACCTGAAGAGAATATCAATCTGGTATGAGACTGACTGACTGAATGACTGGCTGGCTGACTGACTGAGCTGCATGGACTCAAGGCTGCTGTCTGTGTCTCCATCACACCTCCTCAAAACAGACAGAGAGATATAGGGAGGGAGTGGAGGCAGGGAGACCACAAGAGAAGGAGAGGAGAGAGAGAGAAAGAGGTAGGGAGAGAGTGAGAGAGAGAGACAGAGAGAAAGATGGAGAGGGCAGGAATAAGAGAAAAAAAGAGAGAAAGAGACCAAGAGATGAAGAAAGTAGAGAAAAAGAGAGGCAGGGATATAGCTCTGTTTGCTCATTGGTAAAGTGGTGTTAGCAGGTGACAGATGGAGGCCTGGTCACGGGGTTCTCACTCAGATGATACTTTATTACGCTTTAACAACTGTGAGCGAGCGCTGCTAATTTCCTGCTGCCTGTGGCAATATCTTCCACTAACCCTCCTCCATTCCAGGACACTGACTAGGGAATCAAACTCATACTGCCTGCATTCCTAAATAGCGTAATTAACCCTCTGAGCTAAAGTTATGTAGGGTCTAGGCATCAGCTCTGGTTAAATCTCATGGTTACTCATCACATGACCAGCTGAAAGGATTGGTTGATTTCTATAGGACTAATGGTTCCATAAAGAGCTTTTATCAGTCCTCTCTCCCCCTCCACCCATCCCTCTTCTCTAAATGAAACAGCTTGATTCCCTGAGCTCTAGTTCTCTGTGCGGCGGTGAAACTCTTTGCAGGTGTTTTACTATGCTGCTGTGAGGAGGAACAGAACATAGGCGTGTGTGTGTGTGTGTGTAGGCTCTCAATAGGCTTTATTTCTGAATTCCCACAGCTGTCATCAACCAAAGGAATAAATAATGATCCTCCCTTCCTCTCTCTCCCTCCATCCGTCTCCTCTTTATCCTCTCTCTCGCTCTCTCTTTCTCTCCCCCCCCCCTCTCTCTCATATAACTTAATTTATTATTTAGTCATTCTGCATCCCAAATCAGTTTAAAAAGAGAGAGAGGGGGGGGGGGGATGAGTGGGCTGAAGAGGCAGAGAAAGAGGGGGAGAGCAATGGAGAAAGAGTGAGAGGGGTAGTAATAGAGGGAGAGGGAGAGAGAGAGAGAGAGAGAGAGAGAGAGAGAGAGAGAGAGAGAGGTGGTGATAGAGGGAGAGGGAGGGAGAGAGAGAGAGAGAGAGAGAGAGGTGGTGATAGAGGGAGAGATGGATAATGGAGGAAAGCATTAAAACATTAACGCATTAAAACAAGCTGTAGAGAAACCGTTATATTCTCGTTATACTGCTGGTGCTGGGCACAGCATGTCACAACCACTCACTTCAAGCCTAGGCCTGAACCAAAATGAAGAGTACCCATCAGCCCTCCTGTCTCTTTCAGCAGGATGTTTCTCCATCAGCCAGAGCAGAAGAGAGGGACAACCAGAGAAGAGAAGACAGGAAAACAGCACTGAGAATCAGACCGTGCATCCATCCATCCCATTAGACTTTAGTTATCTACTCTGTTGAAAATAAGAGAGACCCTGGCTGGTTCTATAGAACCTCAGGCCAGTTAGTTAGTCTGTGAAGAGAATGGCTCTGGTTCTATAGAACCTCAGGCCAGTTAGTTAGTCTGTGAAGGGAATGGCTCTGGTTCTTTTTTATTTTTTATTTTTTATTTCACCTTTATTTAACCAGGTAGGCTAGTTGAGAACAAGTTCTCATTTGCAACTGCGACCTGGCCAAGATAAAGCATAGCAGTGTGAGCATACAACAAAGAGTTACACATGGAGTAAACAATTAACAAGTCAATAACACAGTAGAAAACAAAGGGGGGGTCTATATACAATGTGTGCAAAAGGCATGAGGAGGTAGGCAAATAATTACAATTTTGCAGATTAACACTGGAGTGATAAAAGATCAGATGGTCATGTACAGGTAGAGATATTGGTGTGCAGAAGAGCAGAAAAGTAAATAAATAAAAACAGTATGGGGATGAGGTAGGTGAAAAGGGTGGGCTATTTACCAATAGACTATGTACAGCTGCAGCGATCGGTTAGCTGCTCAGATAGCTGATGTTTGAAGTTGGTGAGGGAGATAAAAGTCTCCAACTTCAGCGATTTTTGCAATTCGTTCCAGTCACAGGCAGCAGAGTACTGGAACGAAAGGCGGCCAAATGAGGTGTTGGCTTTAGGGATGATCAGTGAGATACACCTGCTGGAGCGCGTGCTACGGATGGGTGTTGCCATCGTGACCAGTGAGCTGAGATAAGGCGGAGCTTTACCTAGCATAGACTTGTAGATGACCTGGAGCCAGTGGGTCTGGCGACGAATATGTAGCGAGGGCCAGCCGACTAGAGCATACAAGTCGCAGTGGTGGGTGGTATAAGGTGCTTTAGTGACAAAACGGATGGCACTGTGATAGACTGCATCCAGTTTGCTCCAGAACCTCAGGCCAGTTAGTTAGTCTGTGAAGGGAATGGCTCTGGTTCTATAGAACCTCAGGCCAGTTAGTTAGTCTGTGAAGGGAATGGCTCTGGTTCTATAGAATCTCAGTCCAGTTAGTTAGTCTGTGAAGGGAATGGCTCTGGTTCTATAGAACCACAGGCCATGGCCAGTTAGTTAGTCTGTGAAGGGAATGGCTCTGGTTCTATAGAATCTCAGGCCAGTTAGTTAGTCTGTGAAGGGAATGGCTCTGGTTCTATAGAACCTCAGGCCATGGCCAGTTAGTTAGTCTGTGAAGAGAATGGCTCTGGTTCTATAGAACCTCAGGCCAGTTAGTTAGTCTGTGAAGGGAATGGCTCTGGTTCTATAGAACCTCAGACCATGGCCAGTTAGTTAGTCTGTGAAGGGAATGGATCTGGTTCTATAGAACCTCAGACCATGGCCAGTTAGTTAGTCTGTCAAGGGAATGGCTCTGGTTCTATAGAACCTCAGGCCATGGCCAGTTAGTTAGTCTGTGAAGGGAATGGCTCTGGTTCTATAGAACCTCAGGCCAGTTAGTTAGTCTGTGAAGAGAATGGCTCTGGTTCTATAGAACCTCAGGCCAGTTAGTTAGTCTGTGAAGGGAATGGCTCTGGTTCTATAGAACCTCAGGCCATGGCCAGTTAGTTAGTCTGTGAAGGGAATGGCTCTGGCCCTGACGCATGGCCCTGCGCTACACAGTAGCTTTAGATTAGAAGATGTGTTTACACAGACAGACAAACCGTACCTCCACATCCCGTTCTCCCCCCCTCATCCCCCCTCCCTCCCTCTCGCAAATCAATCAGTCGTCCGCACTCAAGGTCCCTCTTTGTCAAACCCAGCTTTTCACTCTGAAATGAGATCTGCCATGTGGTGGGGCGATCAAACAGACAGCTGAGTACTAGGAGGAGAGAAGGAGAGAATGTCACACTCATGCCGCTGCCAGCAGCCAGGCCAGCAGCCAGGCCAGCAGCCAAGCCAGCAGCCAGGCCAGCAGCCAGGCCAGCAGCCAGGCCAGCCCTGCCACACACGGCCCTGCCTGCCACCGCAAACACTTTAAGGGTCAATGAAGGCAAGGCAGTAACTCCATTAGATTATAGAATGGATGGCTTCGGATCGCCTGCCTGACACCTGCATAGTGTATTCTCAAATAGACCCTGGAGGGTAGGGGGTAGCGGAGAGAAGAGGATGAGAGAAGAAGAGGATGAGGGAGGGAGGGAGGGAGGGAGGGAGGGAGGGAGGGAGGGAGGGAGGAACGTAGGGAAGGGAACAGGGGGAGGGAGGGAAGGGAACAGGGCGAAAGGAGAAAGACATCAGTAAATAGTAAGTCATAAAGGAGAGAAGAGGTTGGAAAGGAGAGGTCTGTGCTTCAGGTCAGTCACTGCAAAGTGTGACCTCTCACTGAAAACTACAACACCCACCCATACGGAGCAGCAAGGAGAACTGCCCCTCCCTACCTTCAGGCTATGCTCAAACCCTACACCCCAACCTGAGCACTCCGTTCTGCCGCCTTTGGTCTCTTGGTCGTGTCATGGCGTTGCCCTTTTTGGGTACAGCAAGCACCATCCCCCTCTCCCTGCTCTCTCTGCTCCTTCAACCAGGCTGCTGTGGTCAGCGAGGTCGTAAATTCCTCAAAGAGATTATCTCCTCATGGACACAGTATAAGAGACAGAGTGAATTTTCATAGAGAACAAAGGAATTTCTTGCACCTCACAGAACTTGAAGTACGAACAAATTTCATGTTCCGGAGAAAGTATAAAAGATCGGTGAAGAATCCAGCTACGAACTGGTCCGTTTGTTACAACTTTGGGAAGCTCACGGGAGACGGGGCAAGTCTTTGATATTAATTACTAGTCTGCAGCTAGGAATTTGGTATCATTGAATGTGAAGAACGACAACCGCCGAAACATCCATTCTACAACAACATGAATGAACGTCTCTCTGAACTATCCACAATAACCACAACAGAGAGAGGGAGAGAGAAAAGTCTACAAAAGAAACAAACTTTTCAACAGCAATCAAGACGACACACTGAGCGTAAATATATATATTGATTGCAATTGTTCCCGAATGAGTGAGCGTTCATGTGTAAAGGATTAGCATTTCAATTGTTATAATTATTAACTCTGTAGTGACTTCTTAGTCGACCCCCACTTCCCTTTTGTCTAACAAGCCGCCATACCGGTTTAGCCCACTAGGGCACATTCTCCTATCATTTCTTGTAACCACATTTACTTTGTTTGTTTAGTTTATGCATTTCTGTGAATTACTTAGTAGTTAATAAATAAATTATTTTAGACAATTTACGTATGGATGACTCATAGTGAAGACTGGGTTCGTGCAGATAACCAACAATTTACGACTTTGGAATGAGACTAAAGTGAGGTAAAGTAAATCATTCATTAATCAGAAGACTATTGATCAGATATGAAAATATCTGAAAAGTTATTTTAGGAAATTATAACTTTGTAATCTGCATATTTTCCTTGGTGCCCTGACTTCCTAGTTAATTACAGTTACATGATTAATCAGTTTGAACGCGTAATACTAATTACAGATAAAAACTAAGTCTTCATTTAATGATAGTAAAGACACGACAGTCGTCTCTCCCTGATGGGAGGTCAGCTCCCACTCAGCCCTACGGGAGGTCAGCTCCCACTCAGTCCTACGGGAGGTCAGCTCCCACTCAGCCCTACGGGAGGTCAGCTCCCACTCAGCCCTACGGGAGGTCAGCTCCCACTCAGCCCTACGGGAGTTCAGCTCCCACTCAGCCCTACGGGAGGTCAGCTCCCACTCAGCCCTACGGGAGGTCAGCTCCCACTCAGCCCTACGGGAGGTCAGCTCCCACTCAGCCCTACGGGAGTCAGCTCCCACTCAGCCCTAAGGGAGGTCAGCTCCCACTCAGCCCTACGGGAGGTCAGCTCCCACTCAGTCCTACGGGAGGTCAGCTCCCACTCAGCCCTACGGGAGGTCAGCTCCCACTCAGTCCTACGGGAGGTCAGCTCCCACTCAGCCCTACGGGAGGTCAGCTCCCACTCAGCCCTACGTGAGGTCAGCTCCCACTCACCCCGATGTGAGGTCAGCTCCTACTCAGCCCTACGGGAGGCCAGCTCCTACTCAGCCCTACGGGAGGTCAACTCCCACTCAGCCCTACGGGAGATCAGCTCCCACACACCCCGACGCGAGGTCAGCTCCCACTCAGCCCTACGGGAGGTCAGCTCCCACTCAGCCCTACGGGAGGTCAACTCCTATTCAGCCCTACGGGAGGTCAGCTCCTACTCAGCCCTACGGGAGGGTCAGCTCCCGCTCAGCCCTACGGGAGGTCAGCTCCCACTCAGCCCTACGGGAGGTCAACTCCTATTCAGCCCTACGGGAGGTCAGCTCCTACTCAGCCCTACGGGAGGTCAGCTCTCACTCAGCCCTACATGAGGTCAACTCCTATTCAGCCCTACGGGAGGTCAGCTCCTACTCAGCCCTACGGGAGGTCAGCTCCCACTCAGTCCTACGGGAGGTCAGCTCCTACTCAGCCCTACGGGAGGTCAGCTCCTACTCGGCCCAGTCCAAGTTCTTCTCTCACTACACACACTGCTACTCCAACACACATACAAACATTCATGCTTACATGCTTACTTACTTCATCATGTTCAACTTATTTCTTATTGTATATCTCGTGTGTTTTTGTTCTACCTTGTTATTTTTAGTATTACATTATTCTTGATTACTGCACTGTTGGCATTTCACTGTACTTGCCCATGTGACATTAAAACTTGAACTTTGAAACTCAATGGTGGAACCAGCTTCACATCTTCTCCAAAAAACATCTGAAACGTTACCTCTTCAAACACTGTCTTAAATAAGACACCTCAGTCAGTCTTCTTCCGTCCATTTTTGCTTAATTCTTTTCCTACTAGCTCTGACTTTGCTGATAAATTCTTTATTGAGGAAGAAAATGCATTTACTACAACTGTGACATGTGGTTGTCTCACCCAGCTATGTTAAGATGAATGTACTAACTGCAAGTCACTCTGGATAAGAGAGTCTGCTAAATGACTGAACTACAATTGCAATAGATCCAGACCTCAACACCAAACATCACACCCAGACAGACCCACAACACAGAACCAACCAGCTGATCACAATACTGACACCAAAAGACACCAGTCCCACCAAATGAAACAATGAAGCTTTAATAAAGCCCATTTGGAATGTAGTTTGACCCTTTATGTAATATGACGTTGCTTATAAGTGATTGATGAGACACGTATGCTATGCCTACAAAGACTATGAATTCTCTACAAAGCATTTATAAGTTGTTGTTTGTCTGAAGTGGGATTCACAAGACAACGAACCTCAGTCTGTAGGGACTGTACAATGGTCCTGACTTCACCTTTGTCCAACAGACAGGAAATAATCAACAATAAATGTCCTTTAACTTGAACAAGAAACACCGGCGGTGTAGTCAGACATCCCCTGACAGACCTGACCCTGGAAGTAACATAGTTTGATATTCTATTAGCCTGGTTGTTTTCCATCCTTTTGTGTCTGCAGCTCCAAATGGTGCAGCAGTAATCTGGTTTAACCACGGCTATCTGGGATCGATCAGATGGACCTGCACTGAAACATATTTTTCATCATAAAGCTTGTTCTCCATCATCTTAGCAGGCATAGCATGAAACATATGTTTGGAACATCAAATCGCTAAATAAAATGGCAGTATCTAATTGCAACACATACTGTATAGAATCGTGAGAATCGTGAGAATCCCAAAACATATCCTATTGGCATCTAATCTTGATAATATTGTATTGTGAGGTCTCTAGAAATTCCCAGCCCTAGAGGAGAGGGTTTAGAGATAGTTAGGGAGAGGCGGGAGATAGAGAAAGAGAGAGGGAGTGGTAGAGAGAGTGAAGACGTACTCCCTCAGCCACACATGAGCACTCATCCAAAGCGGATCCTGACCCCGCAACACAAAAACTCACTCAGAGAGGAGCCTGTCTATCTTCACTGTGACAACACAACAGAGCCATCCACATACATAGAGCCTGTCTCCCACACACAGATCCACACACACCTTGCCTCACCCCCTGCCTCAGGAAAATAGACACGAGAGAATAAAGGAGTTCACAGTAAATCTATAAGTGATTTCCCAGACCTGGGTTCAAATACTATTTGCAATCTTTCAAAAAACTGAGTGTTTAGGTTTAGCCTGTCTGGGGTACCAGGTGGGCAGGGTTTGAACTATTGAGATGTTTTAATTGGTTCCAATACAACAGGCAACCTCAATCAAGCTCAAATTATTTCAAATAGTATTTGAACCCAGGTCTGCCCCCTCCTCTTCCTCCTGATTTTATTTAGTTGTACAGAGTGTGCCCATGAATGGAAGCCATCCCTCAGCCATGAGCCCAGTGCTGGCTGCTGTTATTATGTGACATAAAGGTGAACTCCAGCTACAGTGCCTTGCGAAAGTATTCGGCCCCCTTGAACTGTGCGACCCTTTGCCACATTTCAGGCTTCAAACATAAAGATATAAACTGTATTTTTTTGTGAAGAATCAACAACAAGTGGGACACAATCATGAAGTGGAACAACATTTATTGCATATTTCAAACTTTTTTAAGAAATCAAAAACTGAAAAATTGGGTGTGCAAAATTATTCAGCCCCCTTAAGTTAATACTTTGTAGCGCCACCTTTTGCTGCGATTACAGCTGTAAGTCGCTTGGGATATGTCTCTATCAGTTTTGCACATCGAGAGACTGAAATTTTTTCCCATTCCTCCTTGCAAAACAGCTCGAGCTCAGTGGGGTTGGATGGAGAGCATTTGTGAACAGCAGTTTTCAGTTCTTTCCACAGATTCTCGATTGGTTTCAGGTCTGGACTTTGACTTGGCCATTCTAACACCTGGATATGTTTATTTTTGAACCATTCCATTGTAGATTTTGCTTTATGTTTTGGATCGTTGTCATGTTGGAAGACAGATCTCCGTCCCAGTCTCAGGTCTTTTGCAGACTCCATCAGGTTTTCTTCCAGAATGGTCCTGTATTTGGCTCCATCCATCTTCCCATCAATTTTAACCATCTTCCCTGTCCCTGCTGAAGAAAAGCAGGCCCAAACCATGATGCTGCCACCACCATGTTTGACAGTGGGGATGTTGTGTTCAGGGTGATGAGCTGTGTTGCTTTTACGCCAAACATAACGTTTTGCATTGTTGCCAAAAAGTTCAATTTTGGTTTCATCTGACCAGAGCACCTTCTTCCACATGTTTGGTGAGTCTCCCAGGTGGCTTGTGGCAAACTTTAAATGACACTTTTTATGGATATCTTTAAGAAATGGCTTTCTTCTTGCCACTCTTCCATAAAGGCCAGATTTGTGCAATATATGACTGATTGTTGTCCTATGGACAGAGTCTCCCACCTCAGCTGTAGATCTCTGCAGTTCATCCAGAGTGATCATGGGCCTCTTGGCTGCATCTCTGATCATTCTTCTCCTTGTATGAGCTGAAAGTTTAGAGGGACGGCCAGGTCTTGGTAGATTTGCAGTGGTCTGATACTCCTTCCATTTCAATATTATCGCTTGCACATTGCTCCTTGGGATGTTTAAAGCTTGGGAAATCTTTTCGTATCCAAATCCGGCTTTAAACTTCTTCACAACAGTATCTCGGACCTGCCTGGTGTGTTCCTTGTTCTTCATGATGCTTTCTGCGCTTTTAACGGACCTCTGAGACTATCACAGTGCAGGTGCATTTATACGGAGACTTGATTACACACAGGTGGATTGTATTTATCATCATTAGTCATTTAGGTCAACATTGGATCATTCAGAGATCCTCACTGAACTTCTGGAGAGAGTTTGCTGCACTGAAAGTAAAGGGGCTGAATAATTTTGCACGCCCAATTTTTCAGTTTTTGATTTGTTAAAAAAGTTTGAAATATCCAATAAATGTCGTTCCACTTCATGATTGTGTCCCACTTGTTGTTGATTCTTCACAAAAAAATACAGTTTTATATCTTTATGTTTGAAGCCTGAAATGTGGCAAAAGGTCGCAAAGTTCAAGGGGGCCGAATACTTTCGCAAGGCACTGTAGCTCTGTCAGGAATACGTCTATTAAACGCCTATTAAAAGAGAAAGGAGCTGGGGGAAACACGCCTGTTTCCTTTTTTACAATGTTTCCACCAGAGAATTGGCTCGCGTAGCATGGAGGGAGGGATCGGAGGTGGTAGAGAGAGCGAGTGGGAGCGAGACAGAGAGAGAGGGGGGAGCAGTTCTACAGTTGTATGATTCCCTAACCGGTCCTCTCTCTCCAGAACAAATGTTTTTTTGTGTACCATGGTGGCAGATCATAGATGTTTGTAGACATATACTGTATACTCAGAAACTGGCAGGACGTCAGACTGCCTTGCTGACATCTACTGCCTTTCTCTGTTCACTGGTGGAAATCTTTCCTGTCCGGAGACCAGTAGATCTCTCTCTCTCTCTCTCGCTCCCTCTCTCTCACTCTATCTATCTCAATTCAATTCAATTCAAGGGGCTTTATTGGCACGGGAAACATATGTTAACATTGCCAAAGCAAGTGATAATATACAAAAGTGAAATAAAGAATAAAAATGAGCAGTAAACATTACACTCACAGAAGTTCCAAAAGAATGAAGACATTTCAAATGTCGTATTATGTAAATATACAGTGTTGTTACGATGTGTAAATGGTTAAAGTACAAAAGGGAAAATAAATAAACATGAATATGAGTTGTATTTACAATTTTGTTTGTTCCTCACTGGTTGCTCTTTTTTTGGCAACAGGTCACAAATATTGCTGCTGTGATGGCACACTGTGGTATTTCACCCAGTAGATGTAGGAATTTATCAAAATCGGGTTTGTTTTCAAATACTTTGAGGATCTGTGTAATCTGAGGGAAATATGTGTCTCTAATATGGTCATACGTTTGGCAGGAGGTTAGGAAGTGCAGCTCAGTTTCCACCTCATTTTGTGGGCAGTGTGCACATAGCCGGTCTTCTCTTGAGAGCCAGGTCTGTGTCACGCCTTGGTCTTAGTATTTTGTGTTTTCTTTAATTATTTGTTCAGGCCAGGGTGTGACATGGGTTTATGTGTTGTGTTTCGTATTGGGGTTTTATAGGATTTGGGATTGCTAATGATTAGGGGTGTGTCTAGTTAGGCTTGGCTGCCTGAGGCGGTTCTCGATCAGAGTCAGGTGATTCTCGTTGTCTCGGATTGGGAACCGTATTTAGGTAGCCTGAGTTTCACTTTGTATTTCGTGGGTGATTGTTCCTGTCTCTGTGTAGTGTTCACCAGATAGGCTGTATTAGGTTTTCACGTTCCGTTAGTTTTTTTTGTATTTATAAGTTATTTCATGTATCGTCATTTGTTTCATTAAAGACATGAGTAACCACCACGCTGCATTTCGGTCCGACTCTCTTTTGACAAACGAAGAATGTCGTTACAGCTATGCTCACTGAGTGTGTACATTAGTCAAAGATTTCCTTAATTTTGTGTCAGTCACTGTGGTCAGGTATTCTGCCACTGTGTACTCTCTGTTTAGGGCCAAGTAGCTTTCTAGTTTGCTCTGTTTTTTTGTTTATTCTTTCCAATGTGTCAAGTAATTATCATTTTGTTTTCTCATGATTTGGTTGGGTCTAATTGTGTTGCTGTCCTGGGGCTCTGTGGGGTCTGTTTGTGTTTGTGAGCAGAGCAGGGTCATCTCTCTGTAGGTGATGGCTTTGTTATGGAAGGTTTGGGAATAGCTTCCTTTTAGGTGGTTGTCAAATTTAACGGCTCTTTTCTGGATGTTGGTAATAAGCAGGTATCGGCCTAATACTGCTCTGCATACATTATTTGGTGTTTTACGTTGTACACTGAGGATATTTTTGCAGAATTCTGGACGCAGAGTCTCCATTTGGTGTTTGTACCATTTTGTGAATTCTTGGTTGATGAGCAGACCCCAGACCTCACAACCATAAAGTGCAATGGGTTCTATAACTGATTCAAGTCTTTTTAGCCAGATCCTAATTGGTATGTCAAATTTTATTTTCCTTTTGATGGCATAGAATGGTCTTCTTGCCTTGTCTCTCAGATTGTTCACAGCTTTGTGGAAGTTACCTGTGACGCTGATGTTTAGGCCAAGGTATGTATAGTTTTTTGTGTGCTCTAGGGCAACGGTGTCTAGATGTAATTTGTATTTGTGGTCCAGGAGACTGGACCTTTTTTGGAACACCATTATTCTGGTTTTACTGAGATTTACTGTCAGGGCCAAGGTCTGGCAGAATCTATGCAGGAGATATAGGTGCTGCTGTAGGCCCTCCTTGGTTGGTGACAGAAGCACCAGATCATCAGAAAACAGTAGACATTTGACTTCAGATTCTAGTAAGGTGAGGCCGGGTGCTGCAGACTTTTCTAGTGCCCTCGCCAATTCGTTGATATATATGTTGAAGACGGTGGGGCTTAAGCTGCATCCCTGTCTCACCCCACAGCCCTGTGGGAAGAAATGTGTGTTTCTTTTGCCTATTTCAACTGCACACTTGTTGTTTGTGTACATGGATTTTATAATGTCGTATGTTTTTTCCCCCAACACCACTTTCCATCAATTTGTATAGCAGACCCTCATACCAAATTGAGTTGAAGGCTTTTTTTAAATCAACAAAGCATGAGAAGACTTCGCCACTGTTTCGGTTTGTTTGTCAATTAGGCTGTGCATGGTGAAACTGTGGTCTGTTGTACGATAATTTGGTAAAAAGACAATTTGACATTTGCTCAGCACATCGTTTTCACTGAGGAAATGTACGAGTCTGCTGTTAATGATAATGCAGAGGATTTTCCCAAGGTTGCTGTTGACGCATATCCCACGGTAGTTATTCGGGTTAAATTTGACTCCACTTTTGTGGATTGGGGTGATCAGTCCTTGGTTCGAAATATTGGGGAAAATGCCAGAGCTAAGGATGATGTTAAAGAGTTTTAGAATAGCCAATTGGAATTAATTGTCTGTATATTTGATCATTTCATTGAGGATACCATCAACACCACAGGCCTTTTTGGGTTGGAGAGTTTTTATTTTATCCTGTAGTTCATTCAAGGTAATTGGAGAATTCAATGTGTTCTGGTAGTCTTTAATAGTTGATTCTAAGATTTGTATTTGATCCTGTAGTGTTTTTGCTCTTTATTCTTTGTTATAGAGCCAAAAAGATTGGAGAAGTGGTTTACCCATACATCTCCATTTTGGATAGATAATTATTTTTGTTGTTTGTTTAGTGTTTCCCAATTTTCCCAGAAGTGGTTAGAGTCTATGGATTTTTCAATTACATTGACTTGATTTCTGACGTGCCGTTCCTTCTTTTTCAGTAGTGTATTTCTGCATTGTTTTAGTGATTCACCATAGTGAAGGCGTAGACTCAGGTTTTCTGGGGCTCTATGATTTTGGTTGAACAGGTTTCTCAATTTCTTTCTTAGGTTTTTGCATTCTTCATCAAACCATTTGTCATTGTTATTAATTTTCTTCGGTTTTCTGCTTGAAATATTTAGATTTGATAGGGAAGCTGAGAGGTCAAATATACTGTTAAGATTTTCTACTGCCAGGTTTACACCTTCACTATTACAGTGGAACGTTTTGTCCAGGAAGTTGTCTAAAGGGGATTGAATTTGTTGTTGCCCAATTGTTTTTTGATAGGTTTCCACACAACATTCCTTCCATCTACAGCATTTTTTTATATTACTCAGTTCATTTGGTCTGATCTGAGGGGGCCTAAATGGGGTATAGGCATGGTTGACATGGGGGGGTGTTGATTGGTTGGGGTGGGGGTGTGTATGTGGCTGGTGGTGTTGTGGTCTGAATGTAGGTCCTCTTGGCATGGGTCCTGGTGGGCACAAAGGTGGGCACTGCTGCCTTGTATAGGTGGACCTGGTCATAGAGGCTGTTCAAGTCCAGGGTGGAGTGGTGGGCCAGGAAAGCATTTGGTTTTGAGGCACTGTCAAGGCAAATACTTGCGTTTACCCGCTGTATGGTAGCAGGGTGGAAGTCTTTTCTTGGTAGCAGGGTGGAGATAATTGTGCATTGGGGAAAGTAGAGAAGCTTTTTCAATCACTCCCTTCAGTGCTGTGGCCACCCTTTCCTGCTGTGTTCCCAGGTCGTTTGTGCCTGTGTGTATTATTATGTGGCTAGGTGAACCTAGTTGGTCCTCAGACAGAAGGTCTAGGGTGCGCTGGGTGTTTGGACACCAGAGTTTAGACACACTTTGCTTAGGATTTTTTTTTGTCCTGTATATATTTCCCATTTCAGTCCATAAGGAGTACGGTCTGTGTCTTGTGTATGTCCTCAGTGGGCTTTCAGGGTGGCTGACAGGGGAGGTGTTCAGAGGGGGTGAGATCCCCTGGGCTTGGGATTCTTCAATTGTCTGTTCTGCTGTGATGTCGGTGCTATGGTCAAGGTCTGGTGTGGACTGTTCTGCTGTGGTGTCGAGACTTTTGTTGGTAGCTGAGGTGGGCTGTTCTGCTGGCTTCTCTGCGGGGGTGGCCACCTCTCTAGTGGGTTGTCACACGCCATCCCCCTCAATCTCTCCTCCAGCACTGATCCTCTCCTCTAGTGCTCTGTTCTTCTCCTGCTCATGCTTTTTATCAGGTTGAAGTTGTCTCACCACAGTCCAGAGTGCAGATATCTCACTCCACCTCCAGCACTGGTTAAGGGGGTGTTGTTGTGCAGGACTGTTGTCTGGGTCTGTTCTCTCACTTCTCCAGTATGGCCTCCTGCCAACACAACTCTCCCAAATGGTCTCTTTGCTTATTTTCACCTCATAATGAGATCTGGGCCACACACACAGTGACAGGAAACCTCCCAAATACCTCAGAACTGATGTCTTACTGTGCCTGGTGCCACTGTGTATTACCTCTAGCAGTCTATAGGCCTCTCCAATGTACCCACATCCATTTTTAGTCCACCACACACATCCCATTTTAAACAGGATTGATTGATTTGGGAGGGATGGAGAGGTAGAGGGCAGAAGAGCGACATGGCAGTGGTTTCTTACTTTCTCTCCGACTCACAAGGGAGTGTTGAATAATTTAGGGTCCGTTGTCACCCGTCTGTGTTTCTAATGAATCAGGGGGGATCCCCTGTGGGGTGACCTGAGAGGAACATGATATCACAGTTGTTTAGCGAGAGGAGAGAGGTCAGGGGTCGCCACATAGGAGGTGTCAGAGCGGAGAGGGCCGTTGTGGGGGGGGGCAGTCACTGTTCTGTCATAAGACATGTGTTCCTCTCTCTGTCTTACCTGGCTGGAACCGTGTTATAGAACAGGAGAGCAAGGCAAGGGTGACTGTACAGCAAAATGCTAGCGCTGCTACTTTAAGTTTGTTGTACCCCAGGGATGGAGCTGTGGATTTCAAACAGCACATAGAGGAAAGAGTAGCTACTGCAGACATTGAGAATATGGAGAAAAGGTGTGTCTAATCATTAAATATACAGTATTATACACACATATGAATTCAAGCAATTTCTCTCTCTCTCTCACACACACAGCAGTGAGCAGATTTGTAATGCACAACAAACCTATGTGAAGCATAATGTACTGTGTGGAACAAAGGTGATGTACAGTCGTGGCCAAAAGTTTTGAGAATGACACAAATATTAATTTTCACAAAGTCTGCTGTCTCAGTTTGTATGATGGCAATTTGCATATACTCCAGAATGTTATGAAGAGTGATCAGATGAATTGCAATTAATTGCAAAGTCCCTCTTTGCCATGCAAACAAACTGAATCCCAAATTCCACTGCATTTCAGAACTGCCACAAAAGGACCAGCTGACATCATGTCAGTGATTCTCTCGTTAACACAGGTGTGAGTGTTGACAAGGACAAGGCTGGAGATCACTCTGTCATGCTGATTGAGTTAGAATAACAGACTGGAAGCTTCAAAAGGAGGGTGGTGCTTGTAATCATTGTTCTTCCTCTGCCAACCCTGGTTAACTGCAAGGAAACACATGCCATCATCATTGCTTTGCACAAAAAGTGCTTCACAGGCAAGGATATTGCTGCCAGTAAGATTGCACCTAAATCAACCATTTATCGGATCATCAAGAACTTCAAGGAGAGCAGTTCAATTGTTGTGAAGACGGCTTCAGGGCGCCCAAGAAAGTCCAGCAAGCACCACGACCGTCTCCTAAAGTTGATTCAGCTGCGGGAATGGTGAACAACCAGTACAGAGCTTGCTCAGGAATGGCAGCAGGGAGGTGTGAGTGCATCTGCATGTACATTGAGGTACAGATTTTGAGGATGCCTGGTGTCAAGAAGGGCAGCAAAGAAACCACTTCTCTCCAGTAAAAACATCAGGGACAGACTGATATTCTGCAAAGGGTACAAGGTGAGCGCTAACATCAGTCCTGTGTCATGCCAACAGTAAAGCATCCTGAGACCATTCATGTGTGGGGTTGCTTCTCAGCCAAGGGAGTGGGCTCACTCACAATTTTGCCTAAGAACACAGCCATGAATAAAGAATGGTACCAACACATCCTCCTAGAGCAACTTCTCCCAACCATCCAGGAACAGTTTGGTGACGAACAATGAATTTTCCAGCATGATGGAGCACCTTGCCATAAGGCAAAAGTGATAACTAAGTGGCTCGGGGAACAAAACATCAATATTTTGGGTCCATGGCCAGGAAACTCCCCAGACCTTAATCCCATTGAGAACTTGTGGTCAATCCTCAAGAGGCGGGTGGACAAACAATAACCCACAAATTCTGACAAACACCAAGCAATGATTATGCAAGAATGGGCTGCCATCAGTCAGGATGTGTCCCAGAAGAGAATTGACAGCATGCCAGGGCGGATTGCAGTGGTCTTGAAAAAGAAAGGTCAACACTGCAAATATTAACTCGTTGCATCAACTTCATGTAATTGTCAATAAAAGCCTTTGACACTTGTGAAATGCTTGTAATTATACTTCAGTATTCTATAGTAACATCTGACAAAAATATCTAAAGACACTGAAGCAGCAAACTTAGCGGAAATTAATGTGTCATTCTCAAAACTTTTGGCCACTACTGTAGACACACACAAACACATACACACCCAAACCTATGTGACTCAACATTGTCACAAAGGGACACAGACACAAAATGGGTAGCAGGCTGCTTGCTGTTCATGCCAGTGAAAGAGGGCATTAATTAGACTGCCAGCATCAATACATGTCCAGCATTTTCAATTAGCCTAATTGTATTCCTCACAGGAAATGGCCAGTTTGGTTATAAATTAGACCTTGTTCATTTGTTTACCCCCGATAGAACAATGCTTCCTGATTTAACTCATTGGATATATACAGGTTTACTCTCCACAGTTAATTTGTACTCACAGCCACACATACATTTGCATATAGACTACAAGGCATCATCCTGCACCAAATCTAACTAGCTCAATTCTATGCCAGATTTCTATTGGGAAGCTACCAGCCAAACACAACACAGTACAAAGCACTGAACCAACACTGAATCAATAACTCAAACATGAACTCCATCAAATAGGGGATCGAACACTACTCCACTTTGATGTAATGTATATATGACCCTGTACCACTACTTACATCCAAACCCTCTCCAGGAGCACACACACAAGCCCTCGCCATGCTTCTGGAAGTCATCAGAAGGGGTTTGGGAAGCATGCCTCCACCCACTGGGCACACCGGTTAAATCAACGCTGTGTCCATGTAATTTCAATGAAATTACATTGAGCCAATGTGGAATAGATGTTGAATTGACGTCTGTGCCCTGTGGGTACTCCTTTGAGGTTATGCTAAGACTCAGTCTTCTCTAGCCCCATGGCACTATGACTGAGACCCAGTCTTCTCTAGCCCCATGGCACTATGACTGAGACCCAGTCTTTTCTAGCCCCATGGCACTATGACTGAGACTCAGTCTTCTCTAGCCCCATGGCACTATGACTGAGACTCAGTCTTCTCTAGCCCCATGGCACTATGACTGAGACTCAGTCTTCTCTAGCCCCATGGCACTATGACTGAGACCCATACTCCTAATGGCTAACTGAATGGATGGCTTTGACCTAAACACACGTCCCGAGGTGGCAGTTACAGTTAAAGTAGCACACACGTGTTTACGCACACACACAC
>NW_022265809.1:261783-311834 GCF_002021735.2 Oncorhynchus kisutch | reverse complement strand
TGATTGATGACCTATGTGAACTCTATGTGAACCCTATGTAGTGATGACGTGTGCATGTCTTCTGGTCAGGCAAGCCTGGTTAGGTGGGGGCTATGGGGTGAGTAGGGTCCATTTGACAGGCCGTTAATGATTGATGACCCAAGCCTGATAGACAAGCCTGGTTAGGTGGGGGCTATGGGGTGAGTAAGGGTCCCTTTGACAGGCCGTTAATGATTGATGACCCAAGCCTGATTTATGACCCTATGTAATGATTTATGACCCTATGTCATGTAGAAGGGTGCATGCCCTGGGTTGAGTAAGTGACCATGTGTCAGGTCAACCTGTTACTGTTTCTCACGGTTGGGGTTGGTTAAGGCCCCTTATAAAGCCGCTGAACAATACCTGTTTAAGAGTGCACAAGATCTTAAGAATAACCATGGAATTTGGGATCGGTACCAAAGCAGTGATGACTGTAACAACTGAAACAGGCCTTCGGGTTGCCCATAGAGCAAGGGCAAAGTATCAACCAGCAATATATGATGCGCCAAAAAAACGTTTTTTAAATGTGTATAGAACCCAAATACCGCCAGCAAATGCTCTGACAGATCAAGTGTTGATGTCTAATGGCCAGCAGTGGGGGTATCGGTTTGATTACCTGGCCTGTAGAGTGACCCTCTATACGGTAGATGAAGGAGAAGAATATACAGACCAGACTGTAGGCTTGGAATATGGTGTTGAAGACTGGTCGGTTTTTCGCAAGGTTGTGTGTCCTGAACTGAGCCTTATCACCAAGGGGTATAGTGTGTTCACGGGCCACGAGACCCGTTGGGAAGGTACCCCGGACTCCTCAGGACAAATATTTCACAGGGTGAAAATACAAAGAAAGAATGGCCGACCGTGCGGCAGCGTGGAGTTCTATATCGGCACCGAGGCAATCCGAAACCACAAACTTAGGGGTGGTGGCCTGACTGGGGATACCCGACTGCGTCTGCTTATTCCTTTTAACAGTTGGGATGTACTGGAATTGAAAATGTTGCAACCGTTGGATGCTCTCTTTGTACAGAGCCAACAGCGTCAGAGCCTTGTTCATTTAAAGAAGTGCATAATATATACGAATCGTAAAGATTACGATGCAAAAGAGCCTCAAGAAGATACAGCGTCAGAAGAAAACTAAGTAAGCGGATGCTTTAACCCCGCCCCCCCCAGATACCCAAGGGCCTTGTTCTACAATAAAAAGAAAAAAAGCAGACAGTTCTTCATTTCAGCATACACCATGGATCTCCAGACCATCTACGAGGAAGCCACTACGTCATGGGGGCCCGACACTAAAGACTCTATGCCACGAAGCCCTACACTCTACGCACCCCTGGCAAGACCCGTGACACCCCCGACATTTACCCAGCCTGAGGATGTGTTTGATGGGGTGGCCAGTACTGTTTTTGTGGATACAATCAAGGCCTCTGTAGCTACACTTTTAAACGTGGTGATTGGCGAATATATACGAGAAAAATGCATCGGCTGTGAGATCAATCATCCCAGCCAGCGTCGTCATCCTTGCCTCTACGACCCTCCTAGATACTACTTTTTCAATCATTTTGAGAGCTGGTGAAAAGACTGTGGTCCTGCCGTTTTATACCAGCGCTGGTCATCGCCCTGGAGTCTATGGGTATTGCGCCGTCTATCCCTAGAGTTTACGGGGTAACCGAAGCCTTCCTACATGAACTGAAGGAGGCCCTCTTCATCCATGAGAAACTCAAAGAAATCCGACACACCCTGGTGGACGACAACAAATACAGGGAAGCTGTGATGGCTGATGTGATGCTTTTCTGGCTCAATAAATCCCAAGAGACCGAGTGACATTTTGTTTATTTAGAGCTATGGGTAACTATGTGTCTACGATGTTTGAGCGAATAAATACATTTTTTCTTTTGAGAGACCTTACAAATGTTATGCATCAGATTATTGAAAATAAAGTGAACAATGTAAAGTTCTACACAACCCACAATACAGGGGTTATTGTAGAGCGTGTGTTAAAAATGGAGCAAATCATGAAACATGTCCGACATACGGGCGAGAGTTTACAATGGTCACATATGGTATCAAGGCTTGTTGAGGATTCTGAAGAACTAGAAATAACTTTGGCTAAGATTTTACATTATTTGTTTGAACCACCCTTTAATGTGAATGTGTATCATATTTGTTGTTTATATACTTATATATCAGACGTGTGTGTTTTAAAAATTCAGCGAAACAAACCTGTAAATCTAAACAATATATACAGGGTGTTGCATGCTGTGATTGTTGAGAAAACGGGGACTTGTATCTTGCAACAAATCCTGAATTGTCTGTATACGTAATAATTGTTGCATTCTTAAAATAAAAATTCACAAACTGAAATGTTGTCGTTATATGAAAGTGGCTCATTACAGTTATTGTACCTCAGAGAGGCAAGAAGGATGGCTGAGCAGCTGTTGAAAAACATATATTATAATCCCTCTAACCCCGGGTCTTATGGGGGTAAAGAGCGTTTACAGAGAGCTATAGTCGAAGAAACAGGTAGTCTGTTAAGCGATGCTAAAGTGAATGAATGGTTATCAGAGCAAGATGCCTACACTCTACATAAACCTGTAAGAAAACATTTTCCAAGAAATAGAGTTTTTTCTACGCATCCATTATCCCAATTTCAGGCGGATCTATGTGACATGCAGTCCCTTGCCGATAAAATGATGGAAATCGCTACATGCTAACGGTTATAGATATTTTCTCTAAATTAGCCTATGTAAGGGTGTTAAAAAATAAGAGCGGGGCAGAGGTGACCAGGGCCTTTGAATCGATCTTGAAGGCAGGAGGCGCCCCCAAGAAAGTGCAGACGGATGGCGGAAAAGAATTTTTTAATCAAACATTTCAGAAGCTAATGAATAAGTATAATATAGTACATTTTGCTACAGGCTCTGATTTGAAAGCTTCGGTTGTGGAACGCTTTAATAGGACTTTGAAAGAGCGGATGTGGCGCTATTTTACAGCTCACAACACCAACCGATATACAGACATAGTTCAGGATTTAGTAAACGGTTACAACCACAGCTACCATAAGACTATACGTATGAAGCCCTCGGAGGTCTCTTCGGAAAACTCTTTTCAAGTCTTTAAAAATATGTATGGTTTGTTCCCACTTCGCCGTAAGAAAAAAATGACTTTTAAATTCCTAGTGGGTGACTTGGTGCGTATATCAAAGTTGAGGGGTGTTTTCGACAAAAAATACGAACAAGGCTTTAGCTCGGAGTTGTTTACCGTTACCGAATGTCTGCCACGCATTCCGCCGGTCTACAAATTAAAAGATTATGACGGGGATCTTATAGAGGGATCTTTTTATGAGAAGGAATTACAGAAGGTCCAGTTGGGTAAAGACAAAGTCTTTCACGTGGAGGAGATTCTAGATCAGAAGAGAGAAAAGGGTAAAAAATGGTTGCTGGTCCGCTGGAAAAACTGGCCTCAAAAGTTCAACAGTTGGGTATTGGAGCAGGATGTGGTGGAGGCAACGGGGGTTAATTTAAACCCCTAGTCATGATAACTAGCGCATCATTCGCGTGTACACAGTTGGGCATCATGGAACACAGCGGCTTCTACCTGACTCTCCCCAGTAATGCGTCGGCACAGATATATCGTAATAATCAGAGTTCGAAGTATACAACCAATTTTCCAAAGCCTATAGAGTTATCAGAGGCTTGGGAAGTAGGTCTCAGCGAGATTACATACCCCCATAGTTGGTATAATATCAAAGCTAAGGACCGTGATTTTTATTGCAAAAGGTTCTCGGAACCTGCGAAACTTATTAAGCTTAAAAAAGGTTTCTATAGAACCGTCGACAGGATCGTCTCAGAGTTGAATGAACACCTAACCCTGAACAAGATGGAAATATTCCTATTCTACAATCCAATCCATAAAAGGATACAAATCTCAGGGCCTGCTAACGGAGGTATAAAGACCAGCGGTAATTTATCCTACATGTTGGGGATGGGTCCCAATAAATGGACGTATGTGAACGATAAATTATTCCCATTCCCTGCGGATATACATGCAGGCTTTTACAACATATTTGTCTATACCGACATCATAACCTATCAAAGGGTCGGAGACAGCTGTGTCCCCCTCCTGCGAACAGTTCATATAGACGGCAAGGATGGGGACATCGTCACTGTCAATTATGACAAGCCGCACTACGTACATGTCAGCAAGAACTATATTGAAAACATTCTGGTTGAGCTTAAAACGGATCAGAACGAAAACATTGAATTTACTTATGGTAAAACGATTGTAAAACTCCACTTTAGACCCACCAAAACCTCTCTACATATATAATAGCTGTATTATATTTATAAACATAATACAAATAAAAGGGTTATGGAGCTCCATCAGCTCGACCCTAACCGTTATGTTTCATACTATGTGGATCAAGTGGGTAATGGACTACCAGGATATCATGGAGCGCCGACAATGTATGGTTCGGGGATAGGAGGTATATTCCGTAACCTCTTCAGGATGGTTTTACCGTTTATGAAGAGAGGCTTCAGCATAGCCAAACCACATTTAAAATCAGCGGCTAAAAATATAGTAAGTGAGGTTGTAGCCAATGCTATGACCCGAAGGGCGTCACCAGAGGTGGAGCATCAAGAAGGCTCGGGGCTTATGATATTGTCTCGAAGGCCAAAAAAGAGACCTCCTGGTTTAAGGCGTAGACCTGCACCTAAAAAGCGGCGGTTAACTGTTAAAAGAACCTCAGTAAGTCAAAGACGGGGTAAAGTGAGGAGGTCTGTACCAAAACAGGCTAAAAGAATACTAGGAAGTATTTTCTAAAAGAATAAGTGACATGGCTCTTTTACATCGAATGTCCTCTGAAGCTATAAAGACAGAACTTGATCTTTTCACGGCACCGTTAACGCAGCATTCAATAGATAGATCCAGTTATGTGGAGATAGCCCCTCTCTCTGCTATTACCGATAACGGGCCTATCGAATTTTTCATACCAGGCCATGGTGACAACTATCTGGACCTCAACAACACCTTGGTGCATTTACGTCTAAAAGTGACCAAAAGAGATGGGTCTAATATTGCAGACGATGCCAAAGTGAGTCTCATTAATTACCCCTTGGCCACCATTTTCTCCCAAGTTGATGTGACTTTGGGTGAACGCCTAATCAGTCAAAGCAGCGCTACATACCCTTATAGAGCCATCATGGAGTGTTTACTAAACTACTCCGAAGACACTCTCAAAACCCAATTTAGCGCCGGGCTGTTTAGCAAGGATACTGCAGGAGCCTCTATGGAATCGACAGACCCTTCCACCGGTGCAAACAAAGGACTAGCGGCACGAGCTCGCTACTGCGCCGAATCTCGAGAGTTTCATTTGCTAGGCCCTATACACTCTGACATTTTCTTTCAAGAACGGTTACTCTTAAATTCGGTTGATTTAAGATTAAAATTAACCAGGGCCAAGGATGATTTTTGCCTGATGTCTCCCCAAGACGGGGATTTTAGTTTGAAAGTGTTGGGGGCAACCCTTTTTATTAAAAAAGTATCTGTATCTCCGGCCGTGCGCCTGGGTCACTCACATGCTTTGATGAAAGGAAATGCCCTTTACCCTCTCCAAAGAATTACCATGAAAACCTTTAGCATACCTGTGGGCAGTAGAATCTGCAGTCAAGAAAACCTATTTCTAGGCCCTTTACCTAGATATGTGGTTATAGGTCTGGTTGATCACGCCTCTAATACGGGCAGTTTAGATAAAAACCCCTTTAATTTTCAGCACTTCAATGCAGAGTATGTAGCGCTCTGTCAGGACGGACGTCAGGTTCCGGCGAAGGCTTTCCAACCACAATTTAATAACAACATATCTGTGCGAGAATTTTACAATCTATTCCTGGCTACAGGGCGACATCTAAAAGATCTCTCTTTACCTATTGACAGAAATGATTTTGCAGAGGGTTACACATTGTATGCTTTCAATTTATCACCTGATGATGACACCTCAGGAAATCTGTCTGTGGTGTCCCAAGGTAACCTCAGGCTGGAAATGCGTTTCCGTACACCTTTAGCCTGTACAGTTAGCATGATTGTTTACGCATGCTCTGATTCAATCTTGGAAGTGAATGCCCGAAGACAGGTCTTAGTGGATTATTATTAAGGACCTTTGAACAAAGACATGAATACCCAAGAGTTGGACGGGCTCATGAGCCGCTTGATTGGAAAACAATTTTGTGGAGTGTTGGCTTGTGATGAATTACCTATGGAGATATGGTCTGAGAGGCCTGCAATGTTTATTGTCAATACCCATCCTAAACACATGCCTGGTGAACATTGGCTAGCTATGACATTAGAACAGGAAGGTGGACGAAAAATCTCAACTTTTTTTGATTCCTATGGCTTTCCCCCCGGTTTTTCACATTTCCCTAAATCTATTAAAGATTTTTTGACCCTAAACGGTACAAAGATCTACTACAACATCAAACAAGTGCAAGATAACCTTTCCACTACATGCGGTCACCACTGTGTATTTTACCTGTGCCAAAGAGCCCGGGGAGTTTCTTTTGAAGATGTTATGTCTCTTTATAAGGATGATTTAAGAAGTAATGATAACCTTGTATCTTGTTTTGTTAGAAAATATCAAAAGTGTTCAAATGTGTGTCCTTTAAGAACGCGTAATCAAGGCGTATGCTCACGTCATATGTTTCAAGAATGCCACAAATGTTAACTTGCTTATTTTTCAAATAAAAAATTTATTGAATTTAATCATAGTCATTCAAAAGTCATTTTCAAAAGTCTAACCACGCCGAGAGATCGGGTTTAGGAAAAGGTCCTGAGACGTTCATGGGAGTAAATGAGTTAGCATCATCGCTTTCATATGGGGCCGGTGTCGTTGGGGCATCTTTAGGGGTGCTGTATCTCGTTGAAGGCTTTTGTTTTAAAGCTTGAATCTGTTGACGAAGCTTATGGTTGGGTACACCGGAGAGGGGGATGTTGAGGATTGCCAGGGCCTTAAGAAACTGACGCCAGCCGGGAGGCCTTCGGTCATCAGCAACCTTGTGGGCAGCCGTGGTACTTTTAAGCAAGTCCTGCATATGGGACCCCCTAACCACAGAGCCCTGAAGGATAAACTCTCCAGAGTCGTTCCAAGCAGCTATCCCCTTTGAGTCTTTTATCTTGTTCATAATGTATTTAACATTCTTCCTGTTACGTAAAGGCACATGTGTCAGTAGGTCATGCATAACTTTATCTTCAAATGGCATTTGAGCTTCACCCGACATATTATCGCCACTAGGTAAGATCGACGGTACAGGCCTTACAGGGGCATGGCTATCGTTAGGTTCGACATCTGTTAAAGGGTCCGGTAGAGAAAGGGTTAAATGGTTAGTCTCTCTCTCCCCTTGCTTTACCCGAGTCAAATACCTTTGCATTAGGTTTGTGTATTTTTGAATCTTATCATAGGGGTTCAATCCTTTTCGGTTCAAAACATCCTTCATGGCCGTATCCAAATCATTTTCCGCTGTTTGTCTGATATCTTCAGGACCCTGCATTTGTTTTTTAAGTCTATCCAACTCTTGTTGAGGCACCAAGTACATTTTAGTGGCCATCACACCCACGTGTTCAACCACCACGTCTGGCCGCAATAAGGCTGGTGATGAAGGGCACGGCTATACTGAGTAAAGGTAGAAGAAAACCCCCAGACTGTTGTATACTATGTCTTTTCTTTTGAAGACTGGCCCTTTTATTGGCAAAGAGTTTGATCGCTGTCTTTTGTCTCCTTAATTTTTTCAATTGGTTCAGGGTGAGTGGAATGCGTCCTTTGAGAAGATTCAAAGCAATCTCACATAGGGCTAATATGAGATCTGAAGAACAGCGACCCAAGATGGCCTTCCGTTCTTTAGCTGTAGAACCTACTAGCCTTCTCAAGAGGGGGAGGTTTCTTTTTAAACGCAGAGACATAGCGTTTACTTTTTAGGAAGGTATGCAGCAGGCCTCTCCCCCGGAAACAGCCCTGTACGTAGCCTAAGGTGTTCTGGAGTATTTGCTTTTAAATCCACGATTAAATAAGAAAATGGCTCTTTGGTAGCGTCCTCATAGCTCTCCATAAAGTATGATTTCCGTCCAGGGTACATCTGCTGAGCTAGAGTGCTAATTTGCAGTTTGTCTCTAGGATTTTTAAACAATACCATGTAGTTGGCATTCAAGCTAATGGTCCGACTATTTTTACCTTGGTGAAACACATTCTGGACCAAGTAAAGCACGGACAGGTTTCTATGATGAGTATATTGGGTAAAAGCTCGTGCAATTTCAGGGTGTTCGCTACCAGCAAATAGCATATCGTCCAAAACCAGCAGATTATTTACATGTGGGGGGAGAAGTTCATCATCAGACAGAGAATCGGGTATTCCTTCAACAAACTTGATTTTTATTGTCTTCAATAATTCATCATACAGAGGTTGGTAACATGAATAACACCATACAATATTGTCAGGCTTTTGAGATAACACATGTTCAGAATTCTCTAAAATACTTTTTACAAAAAAAGTTTTGCCACTGTTTGAAGGTCCTGCAATTAATGCTGAAAAAGGCAATTGTAGCCGGGGGTCAAAACCCTCGACAGCAGTCATAATATCTTAAGCTTTAAGACACACTGGGGCTTGTAGCATAAGTCAGTAGCCAAAGGGCAATGTGGTACCGTCAGGCAATAGCTGTCTCTTGTCATAGACTACCCTGAATCTTTTAGTGAGTGGTGCGTTTCTTAGATGGAACCCCTTTTTATCCCTCACTATTTTGTTGTAGGAGCTCAAAATCTCCAAGTCACTATTCTTGTCCTTTACGAACCCCTCGACCAAGCGCGTGATTGATTCCAAGTTTACACGCGGTGCATTTTCATAGTTTTGAGTCACGCCTTTGGCTTTCAACACCACGTGATTGGCTTTAGTCCTAAAAGCATAGCTTTTTGGACCACATGAGGACCATTCTGTAATATGGTCACCCTCTTCGAGTTCACTCGTTAAACCCCCAAGATAGTTGCTAAGTGGGGGGGTCCAATCCCCCGGTTTGCTTACATAGACCACAGAGTCTGTGTCGTGGTAAAGAACCCGCCTCTGAAGCTGTTCCATGAGGGTGTACAGTTCAAGGCGGCCATAGGCTGTGGTAAATGCTGCAAGAAACACATTTACATTACCCGGGGGTAGAAACCACTTTTGGTGGCGCCTCCATTGCACCAAGGCAATGTCTTGACTCAAGAAGGAAAAATGTGAAATTTCGTATTGGTCCGAAAAAACAAATTCCAAAAATTCTTCGGGGTCTTTAATGATCGAAGTTGTTAGCATATTGCATCTCTGCGCTAATTTCCCCCAAAGGGAGTTCAAGTACAATTTCGACACATTTCTTTTGGTTTTGTTGACCTCTATTCTGTCAGGGTCAAGAAGTATGCCTTCTCTGTCATGGTAGTCTTGAATGTACTGGTCTTTACTTTCTTGATCTGTGACCGATGCAGGATAGCCTGAAGCCATCTGCTTGCATCTCAAGAAGGTTTTGATGTACTCTTTAAAAAGTGTGTCTGATTTCCTGGAAAAGTTCCACACTTCAAAGATTTTGGCCACACGATACCCCTTCTCTAAAGCCTTAGAGAATTCTACAGTGACCCATACACCGGTCAGGGCTCTTTCTTGATCTGTGTGATCACAGGGGTTTTCCTGGTTGTGGTTTTCACAGCATGTGCGACAAAGGGGAAAGAAAAGTTTTCCTTTAGGACCCTTGTAAGGCAACACAGGTATAAACAGCCCCCTAGGAGGGTAGACAGTCGCTTTGATTAAACCAAAATAATTTTGGGGTTCGTCAAAGTCGCTGTGAATAATTTCAGGATGCCCTATAGGATAGAATGAGGAACTCATTACATGAGGATATAGGGATGTAAAATCTACATAGCCTATTGTCTCGTCGGGTTGAGCTACATAACGCAATGTCAAAGCATTGGTCCGGCCTCCAAACAAGGCCTGTCGCGGTTCCAGGGGCTCTGGAGGGTCATAATGGGTAAGGAAGGCCTTAACACTAGGATCTACCTTTTTGAGGGCTGTCCATTCGTGCTCCCACAAAACCACAACTTTTAACCCGTAAGTAGCCTTTAAAGAATTCAGTTTGTCTTGAAACTCTTGGTACATTTCCCCAAAAGTCTTTTGGGTTAGGACACACAAGGTGTGGGGGACAAAGCATAATTTACAACCGTGGAAGAAACAACCGTTGTACTCATACACTGTCTCAACCCCGTCAATCTGTGTGTATCCATCTACATGGTAAGGCCCAAAAGCCTTCTCCCCCCGATTCAAAGCATGTTGGATAAAAATATCTTTATCCTGGGCCAAGTACTCCAACCATTGAATGGAACCACTAGAGTAGGCCTTGAATTGGCGTCGGTAGTTGTCTGGCGATGGGATAGCTATAGATTCAGGAGTTAGATAGTGTGTACGATAGGTTTTCATGCACGCTGATGCAATAGTTGTACAGCTCCAGGGGTCAATGCCCGCATCTTTGATTACCTCTTCTCTGAATCTGAGGCATCCTTCACGAAGTATAACAACGTCATTGTCACAGTATGATTCCATCTCTTTATGGAAATCAAAAGTGCCATGTCTTACGGTCTCGTACCATGTCATGAATCTCTCACGCTCTTTGGGAGACATTTGATCACACCCGTACATTTCGGGGGCTGGATAAGATCCTATATAATGTAGATTCTCCTCAGATGTGAAGAAATGAGGGAAATAGCCTTTGACAGAGTTTTCAAAACCCAAGGCCTCTGGCATTTGAGCCAATCTCATGGGTAAGAAGCTTAAGCTGTCAATGTATCTCTGTTTGAAGGCGGGGTCAACAAAGCATAATATTTTACTCCCTTGAGCTATGACACTGGGTGCCACGCCTTGCTGTATCAAAGGGTTCAGAAGCAGATAGGAGTCATAGGCCCTAGCATTGTGAGCTATAAACGTGAAGTTTCTGTACTGGGCTTTTCTAAAATGTTTTAGAAAGAGTCGGGCACAATCGGGTCCCTCGGCCGACCATTTTTCACCCTTGAAAGTCATGGTTGACACAAAAATAGGCAAATGAACCCCTGATTGCTGAGTTGTCTCAAAATCATAAAACACATATTTCTCTGTATGTTCATCTTCAGCCAAGGGCTGAATGTAACACTCATGTGTTACTTCTTGAACTGCTTCCGCGTCTCTGCTTTTCAAAGGACCTTTACAGATTGGGCAGTGTATAATTCCACAAACATGAGGTTTAGGGCTATCTATTTTAAGGTTGTAATTGCAATGACATTTTGGACATTTCTTGTTAATGTCACAACTGCTTACAGATTTACATGCCTTGGGATGCCATGTTTCAGTTTTGTGTTTTTCGTAACAGTAGGCCGAACGACATGTGCGGTGACAATCCGCACAGGGGGTCAAGTTTAGCGGCTGCATAGGGCAATGTTTATCCAGACATACTGAACAGTTGTAACGGCACGAGTGCCCCCCCATGCGTGTGTAGCCGGTATGACAGGCTGGACAGACATATGGCGCGCCTAAAAAGGCTGTGATGTTAGTTACGGCATAGTAATGCTCATTTTGCACATAAAAGTACATAGTCTTAGGATGTGGTTCGGGTATATTTTGGAACTTGAGGAGAGCGTCATTAGCCCTACTGTGGTACAAAACCACAATCTTGATGTTCAGAAAGTTTTCAAATTTGACTATGTCTGAGAAAGCCACAGCATCCTGTATACCGAGACCCACCGCAGTTTGTAGCTCGAGAGCTTTATGTAACGCGGCTTGATCCGTACATCCGGGGCTGAGTAAGTGGGCCAAACCTATGGCAAAACATAGCTTATTACCTGGATTGTGAACGTTTATGAGATAGGCCCTTTTATTGCTTATGATTTCGGACTGCATTAAACTCTCGAGCTTTCGTCTCTGACCCCCGCCCCCTTGTGGTTGTCGTACTAATTGTACTACAAGTTCGAGGGTCCTATCTGCTAGCACGTTTAAATTTGACTGTACAAGGCGTTCTAGCAGTTTAACAAATTGTTCAAGCTCTGCTTCACCATTCTGTAAAATAAGCGATACCTTGCTCTGTAGACTGTCTCCACAAATTTCCAACTGTAAGAGATCCCTAGGTTCGCTATAATCTCTGATCCTAGCTAACAGTTCATTCAAAGTGTCCATAAGCATTACGTAAAACACAGCATATTCCCGAATCTGACCCCCCCATGCGAAATTGAAAAACTGGCGAACCTCAATATTGTTGAATTTATTTCGACGCAAAACATGTACACTTCGATCAAGACCTCCCCCCTCCAGATTTACTAGGCAATTGTCCAACTGTTCAAAAACATCGTATTGGGTTTCAGACTCTTCGGACATTGGTGTTAAAGGCTGATTTATAGGTGTCTGGGGTGCCGAATTAAACCTAGCGCTCTCGTTCTGTACACTGATCTCAAGACCGCCCCCCTCCAGATTTGCTAGACATTTGTCCAACTGTTCAAAAACATCATATTGACTTTCAGACTCTTCGGACAATGTTGTTAAAGGCTGTCTTAGAGGTGTCTGTGGGGCCGAATTAAACCTAGGGCTCGCGTTAAGCTGGGTAATTAGAGATATGATGGTTTCGGGAATCTGTGTTAACATGTTTTCCTCGGAAGGCCCTGACTCATTCATACGTGTAATAATGTCTATGAGTTCGGAGGGAATCTGGGATAATAGATTTTCATCTATTGTCATTATGTCAATTACCCCCGAATCATTCATATGGTTAACTATATCTTGGAGCTCTGTAGGGATCCTGGCTAAGAGTGTTTCAATTGTCTCACTTTGGTCTATAGGGGGCGCCATCTGTCTAATTAAGGATGTGTGTGTGTGTGTGTGTGTGTTTACATGTGTGTTTTTTAACGGCGGTATTTGCTTGTTTTAGCCCTAATGTTTTTTAACATACGGGGTAGCTCGCTACGCCAGAATGACACATCCTGATTGTATTGATGCTCGAGTAGAATACACATGCGCCTCTGGAGTAGAGCCTTTCGTGATTTTAAACCCAGGGTAAACGCTTTGAAAAAACGTTCTTGGTCTATTTCAGAATCTGCTGTTTCCCCCACAGAATTGGCCGATTCAAGAAGGTTGGCAGCTTCACAGAACATCAAATCGTCTACCTCAGAAATGTCATTTAAATCTTTGACATCATCAGGTTTCGCTGGTGTCTTTGGAGCCTCCTCGGGGATGCTTGTCTGGGCATCCTCCGATGTTTGTGCGTTGTGTTCATAAGCCGGTGAGGAGTCTGAAATAAAAATAATACATACACAAATAGGTTATTAACCCTAAAATATGTTAAAAATGCCAAATACATTTCAGATATAAGCCTATATATTAACAATACATTAATTAAATACCTCGGCTTTTTTGACGAGGGCTGTTCTGAAGAAGCTCTGAAACCAGGGGCTGTTGTGTTTGTTCAACCTGTATTACAACATCTGCAGGTCCGGTAGATGGGGAGCCTGAAAAAACAAACAAAAAAACAGCATTAGGCCTTGTTTTAACATATTCCGGCATAAAAAAAAATATATAAATATTAAAATAATAATATATATAAATAATAATATATAATTGATTCATACCTAGTCCTTGGAACGACGTCTCGTGAATATCGGCCAAGTAGAATTGTTCGGGTGAAGCGGAACTGTGGATCTGAGCACTAATTATCCTTTGGTGTTTAGAAATATGGGGGACAACGTTGTCCTGGCCAAGGGGAGTTGACCTGCCGTTTAAAGTCTCTGTTCGCTGCTTTTGGGTAAATACATCCTGGGAGTAGGGCAGAATTGTCTCGTAGTCATATGCTTCGCAGAAACCGTTCAGGCTCCATAGGGCATCGTTTAACCTTCTAGGCTTTAGGTCCTCTGTAAACATATAAAATAACTTTTAATATAAGATGCCCACACTTTTTGTTTTTAAGGTATAAATATTTTTATGTATGGAATTCTTGGAGCTTACTTACGTTGACAATTCAGGGCAGGCGTTTGTTTCGGAGCCCCATGGGATGATTCGAGCTCAGTTATACCTCGGAGTATCTGCGTGAATGCTTCAGAATCTATAAAACATTCGACAATATTAAAGCTATAATCACTTTAGCTAATATTGCCTTGTTATACGGTAAGCATACTGATCCTAATGATTGTTTAATATTTCTATAACATCCCACGCTTTTCAAACAATTCCCCACAACAATCAAATCTAATAAAGATTTATTTCAAGAACTCACCTTGCGATAGATCCATTAGACTGTTTTCCCCGATTATCTTTTTTAACGCTTCAGTCCGATAACGATTCTTGGAGTTTCTGGAGGTGCTGTTTGCATCGGAACTAAAACGCTGCTAACATTGCCCATGGTTTCTAGCGCTTTTGTACCCTACGACCTAGAGAAAAACCCCTGAATGATTTTTTTACATAGCATTTGGGGTTTGTCGTTTTTTTTGGGCTATACCCCCGCCCATGGTATATTTGACACATTTCAAACACATGGTATTGGGTGTGTCTAAACATTAGGATCCTTTTGGAGCTTCTAAAATCTCCGGGGTGCTAGCACCTAGATGCATGGGGGTGTGTTGTTCTCGACATCGCTGGGATGAATGACTTTTTAGCCCACCTAAAAAAAATAGTTTTATGAAAGGCCTTTAAGATTAGGAGTCGTAAGACACAATATTATTGTTGGGGGGTAGGCATCTGTTTTGCAGGCTAGTGTAAACCTTGGTTTCAAACGACCCACCAGGCATGCATGGGTATTTTTTTAACAAACAACCCGCCCCCCTTTTTCTGTTTTTGAAACACACACACACACACACACACACACAGCCACTACAGAAAACTCCCTCACGCACATGCGCGCGCACATGGCTTTTTCCGCAAGATTTTTCTCAGGGACAGACTGCGCTAAGAGTGAACAAACGCGAGAGTTCATAACGTGGTGAGATTCTGATTTTAAAACCATTTATTTCATTCAAAATATTTAGTACATACATTTTATATCGTTACATTCTTAAGGTATTTTACGATGCCTTTCTTACAGATCCTGGGAGCTTATGCAACCAACCGCAATTGTCCGTGTCGAGTTCACCCTCAAAAGGCAAGGCTCTCTTGCTATGTCCATCAACACATGGTAAGTTTTCACTCCAGGGGTAGATCCGCCGTCGGGCCTTTTGGTCTTGACTCTGTCTCAAGGAAAGCCTCGCCCAGCGCTTTAACTGTTCCCCATTTTGGAAGAGAATGTCCAGCTTATTCATAAGTGTTATGAAAATTGGATAATCCACCCATTTAAAACTAAACACAGGAATAAAAAAGTTTACATGTTTGCGGGCTCTGGAAGCTACCGGAGAATTGACAGACTTTGTAGCATTAGCCTTATCATAAAGGTCACAGGCTAAAATTGTCACTTTGTTGTCAGGGCTATAGTCCATTGAAGCAATTCTTAGAGCCTTGAGATCACTGCGGCCGCAGACCTGTTCTTCCAACGCATATCCTGGCACATTTGTAACACTTAGGACCTGTTCAATTTTACAAAGAGCCAGCCTGATGTTTAGCCATTCTCTCATCCCCAGAGCCGGGGGAAAACTCCCAGGTTTTGCAGGATAAAGGGGTTTGGGTCCACGGTCTGTGAATATCTTTACCGTAGAATCCTCCGGGTGGAATATGTAAGACATGTGGCCCTCACTCGTACCCAAAAATCCTTTAAAACATTCTGGAGCTTCACACAGAACTTCTTCAAGGCTTTGGTCACTGGGTTCATGACAAGCCGAGCATAACATCCCTAAAATTGGCATAGGTGTCATTTTTGTTTAATATTCAGGGGGGTTATCATGTACAGTCTTAAACAGGTATTGTTCAGCGGCTTTATAAGGGGCCTTAACCAACCCAAACCGTGAGAAACAGTAACAGGTTGACCTGACACATGGTCACTTACTCAACCCAGGGCATGCACCCTTCTACATGACATAGGGTCATAAATCATTACATAGGGTCATAAATCAGGCTTGGGTCATCAATCATTAACGGCCTGTCAAAGGGACCCTTACTCACCCCATAGCCCCCACCTAACCAGGCTTGTCTATCAGGCTTGGGTCATCAATCATTAACGGCCTGTCAAATGGACCCTTACTCACCCCATAGCCCCCACCTAACCAGGCTTGCCTGACCAGAAGACATGCACACGTCATCACTACATAGGGTTCACATAGAGTTCACATAGGGTCATCAATCAAAATTTTGACCCGTGACATCTACTCTATTCTCTCTAATGGTCTGGTCAGTAACCTCGCTGGTCTACAACTAAACTACTGGACAAGGGTCTGGTCAGGAACCTCCCTGCCTGGTCTACAACTAAACTACTGGACAAGGTTCAGGAACCTCCCTGGTATACAACTAAACTACTGGACAAGGGTCTGGTCAGGAACCTCCCTGCCCGGTCTACAACTAAACTACTGGACAAGGGTCTGGTCAAGAACCTCCCTGGTATACAACTAAACCACTTCATAACCACAGCAGCCATATCCCTACTCTCTCCTTAATATCTCCCTCCCATCTCCCTACTCTCTCCTTAACAGCTTCATACCTTCTCCCTCCCATCTCCCTCCCATCTCCCTACTATCTCTGTACCAGCTATCTACTATCTTCCTACCATCTCCCTACCATCTCCCTACTATCTCTCTACCATCTCTCTACCATCTATCTACCATCTATCTACTATCTATCTACTATCTCCCTACCATCTCTCTACAATATCCCTACTATCTCGTGTCCTGTCTATATTCCCAAGCTGTCCCTCATACCATCACGGTCACCTAATAATCCCCAGCTTTACAATTGTCTCATTCATCCCCCTCCTCTCTCCTGTAACTAATCCCCAGGTCGTTGCTGTAAATGAGAACGTGTTCTCAGTCAACTTACCTGGTAAAATAATAACGTCTCCCTCCCATCTCCCTACCTTCTCCCTCCCATCTCCCTACCATGCCCCTCCCATCTCCCTCCCATCTCCCTCCCATCTCCCTACCTTCTCCCTCCCATCTCCAAGGTGGCATAGCAGTTCAGACGTCTTTTGTCCTCGTCTTGTCGTGTCCTGTATATATATATATATTTACAACTTTTTCACATACATTTTATTTTTATTTTCCATCAACTCATCTTCAAAACACTCTCCTGCAACCCGCCTCACCAATGTATATTTATAAAAAAGTATTATTTACCTCAGATCTGTAATCCTCCAAGAAGCTAGCCAGAAACTCCAAGAAGCTAGCCTGAAACTAGCCAGAAGCTAATCCAGAAGCTAGTTCAGAAGCTAGTTTGGCTCCTTTACTGGTAAGTCGTTGGTGTTCAGCTAACCACGGTTTGTGGTCATCGGCTATCCTTTGGCTCGAGAGTCTATCGCCAGTTCTGTACGGCGCAGCGCGGCTCAGAGCGGAGCATACCGGACCAATTTTTCTCTCCATGTCCCTGGATTTCGACTGCTCTCTGGACATTCATGCCCGGATCTCACAGCTAGCTAGCTGCTATCCGTGTGACTATCGGCCTTCGTCGATTCCGGAGCAAACATCAATTGTTCCGGAGCTAGCAAGCTCCGTCAATCACTCCTGAGTTCCATCAATCGCACCTGGGCTGCAGTCGCCTATCCGGACCCGTTTTGCTGCCTTCTCGGAGCCCCACCGGGCCTTCACAACTGGACTGCCGACGTTATCTACCCGAAGGGGTTATTCGGCTGGCTCCTCCGTCGCGACGTTACCTGAACGCCCATCTGCGGCCTGCTAACCGTTAGCTGTCTTACCGGCTGCTATCTGAATAGACAATCGGACAATTTTTTTAAAATTTTTATTTTATTTTATTATTATTATTATGTTTTCTTCTTGGGCCTCTATAACTATATCTATTGTTTTTATTTTTGTTGTTGTTGTGTGATTTGGATTGATCCCCTCTACCACACGGAACCCCACTAATCTACTGACGGAGCGCAGGAGGTGGCTAACAACAGACCTCCATCCTATGCTAGCTTGCTACCGATGCCCTGGCTAGCTGTCTAAATCACCAACCAACCTCTCCACTCACCGGACCCTTTTGATCACTCGACTAAGCATGCCTCTCCTTAATGTCAATATGTCTTGTCCATTTCTGTTCTGGTTAGTGTTTATTGGCTTATTTCACTGTAGAGCCTCTAGTCCTGCTCACTATACCTTATCCAACCTATTAGTTCCACCACCCACACATGCAATGACATCTCCTGGTTTCAACGATGTTTCTAGAGACAATATCTCTCTCTTCATCACTCAATACCTAGGTTTACCTCCACTGTATTCACATCCTACCATACATTTGTCTGTACATTATACCTTGATGCTATTTTATCGCCCCCAGAAACCTCCTTTTACTCTATGTTCCAGACGTTCTAGACGACCAATTCTCATAGCTTTTAGCCGTACCCTTATTCTACTCCTCCTATGTTCCTCTGGCGATGTAGAGGTGAATCCAGGCCCTGCAGTGCCTAGCTCCACTCCTATTCCCCAGGCGCTCTCTTTTGACGACTTCTGTAACCGTAATAGCCTTGGTTTCATGCATGTTAACATTAGAAGCCTCCTCCCTAAGTTTGTTCTATTCACTGCTTTAGCACACTCTGCCAACCCGGATGTTCTAGCTGTGTCTGAATCCTGGCTTAGGAAGACCACCAAAAACTCAGACATTTTAATTCCAAACTACAACATTTTCAGACAAGATAGAATTGCAATCTACTGCAAAGATAGCCTGCAGAGTTCTGTCCTACTATCCAGGTCTGTACCCAAACAATTCGAACTTCTACTTTTAAAAATCCACCTCTCTAAAAACAAGTCTCTCACCGTTGCCGCCTGCTATAGACCACCCTCTGCCCCCAGCTGTGCTCTGGACACCATATGTGAACTGATTGCCCCCCATCTATCTTCAGAGTTCGTGCTGCTAGGCGACCTAAACTGGAACATGCTTAACACCCCAGCCATCCTACAATCTAAACTTGATGCCCTCAATCTCACACAAATAATCAATGAACCTACCAGGTACCTCCCCAAAACCTTAAACACGGGCACCCTCATAGATATCATCCTAACCAACTTCCCCTCTAAATACACCTCTGCTGTCTTCAACCAAGATCTCAGCGATCACTGCCTCATTGCCTGCATCCGTAATGGGTCAGCGGTCAAACGACCTCCACTCATCACTGTAAAACGCTCCCTGAAACACTTCTGCGAGCAGGCCTTTCTAATCGACCTGGCCGGGGTATCCTGGAAGGATATTGATCTCATCCCGTCAGTAGAGGATGCCTGGATATTTTTTTTAAATGCCTTCCTAACCATCTTAAATAAACATGCCCCATTTAAGAAATTTAGAACCAGGAACAGATATAGCCCTTGGTTCTCCCCAGACCTGACTGCCCTTAACCAACACAAAAACATCCTATGGCGTTCTGCATTAGCATCGAACAGCCCCCGTGATATGCAGCTGTTCAGGGAAGCTAGAAATCATTATACACAGGCAGTTAGAAAAGCCAAGGCTAGCTTTTTCAAGCAGAAATTTGCTTCCTGCAACACTAACTCAAAAAAGTTCTGGGACACTGTAAAGTCCATGGAGAATAAGAACACCTCCTCCCAGCTGCCCACTGCACTGAAGATAGGAAACACTGTCACCACTGATAAATCCACCATAATTGAGAATTTCAATAAGCATTTTTCTACGGCTGGCCATGCTTTCCACCTGGCTACTCCTACCCCGGACAACAGCACTGCACCCCCAACAGCAACTCGCCCAAGCCTTCCCCATTTCTCCTTCTCCCAAATCCATTCAGCTGATGTTCTGAAAGAGCTGCAAAATCTGGACCCCTACAAATCAGCCGGGCTAGACAATCTGGACCCTTTCTTCCTAAAATTATCTGCCGAAATTGTTGCCACCCCTATTACTAGCCTGTTCAACCTCTCTTTCGTGTCGTCTGAGATTCCCAAAGATTGGAAAGCAGCTGCGGTCATCCCCCTCTTCAAAGGGGGGGACACTCTTGACCCAAACTGCTACAGACCTATATCTATCCTACCGTGCCTTTCTAAGGTCTTCGAAAGCCAAGTCAACAAACAGATTACCGACCATTTCGAATCTCACCATACCTTCTCTGCTATGCAATCCGGTTTCAGAGCTGGTCATGGGTGCACCTCAGCCACGCTCAAGGTCCTAAACGATATCTTAACCGCCATCGATAAGAAACATTACTGTGCAGCCGTATTCATTGATCTGGCCAAGGCTTTCGACTCTGTCAATCACCATATCCTCATCGGCAGACTCGACAGCCTTGGTTTCTCAAATGATTGCCTCGCCTGGTTCACCAACTACTTCTCTGATAGAGTTCAGTGTGTCAAATCGGAGGGTCTGCTGTCCGGACCTCTGGCAGTCTCTATGGGGGTGCCACAGGGTTCAATTCTTGGACCGACTCTCTTCTCTGTATACATCAATGAGGTCGCTCTTGCTGCTGGTGAGTCCCTGATCCACCTCTACGCAGACGACACCATTCTGTATACTTCCGGCCCTTCTTTGGACACTGTGTTAACAACCCTCCAGGCAAGCTTCAATGCCATACAACTCTCCTTCCGTGGCCTCCAATTGCTCTTAAATACAAGTAAAACTAAATGCATGCTCTTCAACCGATCGCTACCTGCACCTACCCGCCTGTCCAACATCACTACTCTGGACGGCTCTGACTTAGAATACGTGGACAACTACAAATACTTAGGTGTCTGGTTAGACTGTAAACTCTCCTTCCAGACCCATATCAAACATCTCCAATCCAAAGTTAAATCTAGAATTGGCTTCCTATTTCGCAACAAAGCATCCTTCACTCATGCTGCCAAACATACCCTTGTAAAACTGACCATCCTACCAATCCTCGACTTTGGCGATGTCATTTACAAAATAGCCTCCAATACCCTACTCAACAAATTGGATGCAGTCTATCACAGTGCAATCCGTTTTATCACCAAAGCCCCATATACTACCCACCATTGCGACCTGTACGCTCTCGTTGGCTGGCCCTCGCTTCATACTCGTCGCCAAACCCACTGGCTCCATGTCATCTACAAGACCCTGCTAGGTAAAGTCCCCCCTTATCTCAGCTCGCTGGTCACCATAGCATCTCCCACCTGTAGCACACGCTCCAGCAGGTATATCTCTCTAGTCACCCCCAAAACCAATTCTTTCTTTGGCCGCCTCTCCTTCCAGTTCTCTGCTGCCAATGACTGGAACGAACTACAAAAATCTCTGAAACTGGAAACACTTATCTCCCTCACTAGCTTTAAGCACCAACTGTCAGAGCAGCTCACAGATTACTGCACCTGTACATAGCCCACCTATAATTTAGCCCAAACAACTACCTCTTTCCCAACTGTATTTAATTTTAATTTATTTATTTATTTTGCTCCTTTGCACCCCATTATTTTTTATTTCTACTTTGCACATTCTTCCATTGCAAAACTACCATTCCAGTATTTTACTTGCTATATTGTATTTACTTTGCCATCATGGCCTTTTTTGCCTTTACCTCCCTTCTCACCTCACATTGTATATAGACTTGTTTATACTGCATTATTGACTGTATGTTTGTTTTTACTCCATGTGTAACTCTGTGTCGTTTTATCTGTCGAACTGCTTTGCTTTATCTTGGCCAGGTCGCAATTGTAAATGAGAACTTGTTCTCAACTTGCCTACCTGGTTAAATAAAGGTAAAATAAAAAAATAAAAAATAAATCTCCCTCCCTTCTCCCTCCCATCTCCCTACCATGCCCCTCCCATCTCCCTCCCATCTCCCTCCCATCTCCTTCCCATGCCCCTCCCATCTCCCTCCCATCCCCCTCCCATCTCCCTCCCATTCCCCTCCCATCTCCCTCCCATCTCCCTCCCATCTCCCTACCATCTCCTTAACCTCTTCCTACCATCTCCCTCCCATCTCCCTCTCATCTCCTTCCCATCCCCCCCATCTCCCTCCCATCTCCCTACCATCTCCTTCCCATCCCCCCCCCATCTCCATCCCATCTCCCTACCATCTCCTTCCCATTCCCCTCCCATCTCCTTCCCATCTCCCTACCATGCCCCTCCCATCTCCCTCCCATCTCCCTCTCATCTCCTTCCCATCCCCCCCCATCTCCCTCCCATCTCCCTACCATCTCCTTCCCATCCCCCCCCCATCTCCATCCCCATCTCCCTACCATCTCCATCCCATTCCCCTCCCATCTCCTTCCCATCCCCCTACCATCTCCTTCCCATCTCCCTCCCATCTCCTTCCCATCCCCCCCATCTCCCTCCCATCTCCCTCCCATCTCCCCCCCCCCATCTCCCCCCCATCTCCTTCCCATCTCCCTACCATCTCCTTCCCACCCCCCCACCCCCCCCATCTCCTTCCCATCCCCCCCATCCCCCCCATCTCCCTCCCATCCCCCCATCCCCCCCCATCTCCCTCCCATCTCCCTACCATCTCCTTCCCATCCCCCCCATCTCCCTCCCATCTCCTTCCCACCCCCCCCCCATCTCCCTCCCATCTCCTTCCCATCTCCCTCCCATCTCCCTACCATCTCCTTCCCATCCGCCCCCCATCTCCCTCCCATCTCCTTCCCATCCCCCCCCATCTCCCTCCTATCTCCCTCCCATCTCCTCCCCCCCCCCCATCTCCCTCCCATCTCCTTCCCATTCCCCTCCCGTCTCCCTCCCATCTCCTTCCCATCCCCCCCCCCATCTCCCTACCATCTCCTTCCCATTCCCCTCCCATCTCCCTCCCATCTTCTTCCCATTCCCCTCCCGTCTCCCTCCCATGCCCCTCCCATCTCCCTCCCATCTCCTTCCCAGTCCCCTCCCGTCTCCCTCCCATGCCCCTCCCATCCCCCTCCCATCTCCCTCCTATCCCCCTCCCGTCTCCCTCCCATGCCCCTCCCATCTCCCTACCATCTCCTTAACCTCTCCCTTCCACTAGCCCTGACAGAGCCTGTAATCCAAGAGATTTGTGTCTTTTTAAAGAGGAACCACAGATGCTTTCCCTCTGCCTTTCATCCACTAATGACAGGACTAACGAAGGATGTTTAGATGCTGCTCCTCCTGCCAGGGAGCCTGGGTGCGCTGAGCTAAATCCTCCACCTTCTCCCAGGACTACAGCTCTTTGGTTCTGCTGTTCAGTACGGTCCTCCTGCAGAGTTCCGACCACCCCATCTGATCACAGTGGATCCTTTGGCTCCCAGAGTATCTACTGAAGGGATCTACTGGGGATCTGTTAGGTGATGATTACTAAATACCAACCTTCTGATCTGTTAGATCCCTGTTGTGGATTTGCTAAGGCTTTCTGTCAGCTGTTGTGCATGCAACAACAACTGCTGAAGCAATAACCTTGTGTGTAAGTGTGTGTGTCTTCCGGTTTTCTCCTCACCATCAGAAGCTGAAGGCCTCGTGTCCCTACTTCCTGTCAACCCTCCTCTTCCTGCCTCCTGTCAACCCTCCTCTTCCTGCCTCCCTGTCAACCCCCCTCTTCCTGCCTTCCTGTCAACCCTCGTCTTCCTGCCTTCCTATCAACCCTCCTCTTCCTGCCTTGCTGTCAACCCTCCTCTTCCTGTTAACCCTCCTCTTCCTGCCTTCCTGTCAACCCTCCTCTTCCTGCCTTCCTGTTAACCCTCCTCTTCCTGCCACCTGTCAACCCTCCTCTTCCTACCATCCTGTCAACCTTCCCCTTTCTGTTAACCCTCCTCTTCCTACCATCCTGTCAACCCTCCTCTTCCTGCCACCTGTCAACCCTCCTCTTCCTACCATCCTGTCAACCCTCCCCTTCCTACCATCCTGTCAACCTTCCTACCATCCTGTTAACCCTCCTCTTCCTACCACCCTGTCAACCCTCCTCTTCCTGCCTTGCTGTCAACCCTCCTCTTCCTGCCTTCCTGTCAACCCTCCTCTTCCTGCCTTCCTGTCAACCCTCCTCTTCCTGCCTTGCTGTCAACCCTCCTCTTCCTGTTAACCCTCCTCTTCCTGCATTCCTGTCAACCCTCCTCTTCCTGCCTTGCTGTCAACCCTCCTCTTCCTGTTAACCCTCCTCTTCCTGCCACCTGTCAACCCTCCTCTTCCTGCCTTGCTGTCAACCCTCCTCTTCCTGCCTTCCTGTCAACCCTCCTCTTCCTGCCCTCCTGTCAACCCTCCTCTTCCTACTGATGTCACCAGTATATCAGACTATCTGGCCTGGTGTCATCAGTATAACAGAATATATGGCCTGGTGTCATCAGTATAACAGAATATATGGCCTGGTGTCATCAGTATAACAGAATATATGGCCTGGTGTCATCAGTATAACAGACAGGTTGTCTATCTGGCCTAGTGTCATCAGTATAACAGACAGGGAGTCTATCTGGCCTGGTGTCACCAGTATAACAGACAGGGAGTCTCTCTGGCCTGGTGTTACCAGTATAACAGAGAGGGAGTCTCTCTGGCCAGGTGTCACCAGTATAACAGACAGGCAGTCTCTCTGGCCTGGTGTTATCAGTATAACAGACAGGGAGTCTCTCTGGCCTGGTGTTACCAGTATAACAGACAGGGAGTCTCTCTGGCCAGGTGTCACCAGTATAACGAGACAATAGAGACATGTAGAGACAATAGAGACATGTAGAGACAATAGAGACAATAGAGACATGTAGAGACAGGTAGAGACAATAGAGACATGTAGAGACAGGTAGAGACAATAGAGACAGGTAGAGACAGGTAGAGACATGTAGAGACAGGTAGAGACAATAGAGACATGTAGAGACAGGTAGAGACAATAGAGACATGTAGAGACAAGTAGAGACAATAGAGACATGTAGAGACAGGTAGAGACAATAGAGACATATAGAGACAGGTAGAGACAATAGAGACATATAGAGACAGGTAGAGACAATAGAGACATATAGAGACAGGTAGAGACAATAGAGACATGTAGAGACAGGTAGGTGTTTGTGAGACCATTGTTTGTCATTTCCACCCTTCGATTCCTCTTCCTCCTTCCTCTGAACACTCCGTTCGCTGTTCTCAAGACAATGCGTCTCTCCCCAGAGGCAGTCAGTCAGGGTGAAGATCTGTTCGATGCATTCTCCTGGTCCCCAGCTGTAACGATCTTCGTCTTCATCGGATATTGAGTAGGAAGGATCGGACCAAAACGCAGCGTGGTAAGTATCCATGATTAGTTAATATACCAGAACATGAAAATAACAAATAACAAAGTGAATGTAAGAAATGAAAATCGAAAAAGTCCTGAAAGTGTGAAAACACAAAACAGGAAACAACCACCCACAAACACCAGCTGGGAAAAGGCTACCTAAGTATTGTTCTCAATCAGAGACAACGATAGACAACTGGCCCTCTGATTGGGAACCATACCAGGCCAAAACACATAGAAATAGAAAACATAGAAAATCAAAAATAGAATGCCCACCCTCAACTCACGCCCCGACCAAACCAAAACAGAGACATAAAAACAGGAACTAAGGTCAGGACGTGACACTAGCTAGCTGTCTCTGTTCTATAATGATCTTTACCTAAGGGGGGGGGGGGGGGGGGGTTACATGACGTCTGTGTCCCAGTCAGCTTTCCTCTCTCCTTTAAGTGTGCACTTGTTCACTTCACTTTCACGGATTTGTGGAGAGGAGTGTACAAGTGTACACTTCAGAAGCATGTATTGTAAAAGTTCACCCTAACATTACGCGAGTCAGAGTCTAAGACCGTGACTCACGAGGTTCATCTCGTTTCCAGAAGGCAGAAGTCATTGTATTCTCCAGCCTCGCCGGCTGATCAGACAGACTTTATAAGCCAGGGGGGGCTGCACAGGGTATTTCCTTGAGTGGTTATGTCTGTAGTGTGAGGGTTTGATGAAGGGGCCAGGGAATGAGCCACGAAATACTTCCATTAGGCGTGAAGGATGCGTTTTCAGGAGAATGGAGGCTAATCTGATGTTCAACGTGCTCCAATAGCAGAACGTGGATAATAAACTGAGGGGAAATTGGCCGTGAAAGGGTTTAATCCTGGTCAGAAGGACACAATGCCACAATGAAAGGGTTTAATCCTGGTCAGAAGGACACAATGCCACAGTGAAAGGGTTTAATCCTGGTCAGAAGGACACAATGCCACAGTGAAAGGGTTTAATCCTGGTCAGAAGGACATAATGCCACAGTGAAAGGGTTTAATCCTGGTCAGAAGGACACAGTCCCACAGTGAAAGGGTTTAATCCTGGTCAGAAGGACATAATGTCACAGTGAAAGGGTTTAATCCTGGTCAGAAGGACACAGTCCCACAGTGAAAGGGTTTAATCCTGGTCAGAAGGACATAATGTCACAGTGAAAGGGTTTAATCCTGGTCAGAAGGACACAGTCACACAGTGAAAGGGTTTAATCCTGGTCAGAAGGACACAGTCCCACAGTGAAAGGGTTTAATCCTGGTCAGAAGGACACAGTCCCACAGTGAAAGGGTTTAATCCTGGTCAGAAGGACATAATGTCACAGTGAAAGGGTTTAATCCTGGTCAGAAGGACACAGTCCCACAGTGAAAGGGTTTAATCCTGGTCAGAAGGACATAATGTCACAGTGAAAGGGTTTAATCCTGGTCAGAAGGACACAATGCCACAGTGAAAGGGTTTAATCCTGGTCAGAAGGACATAATGCCACGGTGAAAGGGTTTAATCCTGGTCAGAAGGACATAATGCCACAGTGAAAGGGTTTAATCCTGGTCAGAAGGACATAATGCCACAGTGAAAGGGTTTAATCCTGGTCAGAAGGACATAATGCCACAGTGAAAGGGTTTAATCCTGGTCAGAAGGACATAATGTCACAGTGAAAGGGTTTAATCCTGGTCAGAAGGACATAATGCCACAGTGAAAGGGTTTAATCCTGGTCAGAAGGACATAATGTCACAGTGAAAGGGTTTAATCCTGGTCAGAAGGACATAATGCCACAGTGAAAGGGTTTAATCCTGGTCAGAAGGACATAATGTCACAGTGAAAGGGTTTAATCCTGGTCAGAAGGACATAATGTCACAGTGAAAGGGTTTAATCCTGGTCAGAAGGACATAATGCCACAGTGAAAGGGTTTAATCCTGGTCAGAAGGACATAATGCCACAGTGAAAGGGTTTAATCCTGGTCAGAAGGACATAATGTCACAGTGAAAGGGTTTAATCCTGGTCAGAAGGACATAATGTCACAGTGAAAGGGTTTAATCCTGGTCAGAAGGACATAATGTCACAGTGAAAGGGTTTAATCCTGGTCAGAAGGACATAATGTCACAGTGAAAGGGTTTAATCCTGGTCAGAAGGACATAATGCCACAGTGAAAGGGTTTAATCCTGGTCAGAAGGACATAATGCCACAGTGAAAGGGTTTAATCCTGGTCAGAAGGACATAATGCCACAGTGAAAGGGTTTAATCCTGGTCAGAAGGACACAGTCCCACAGTGAAAGGGTTTAATCCTGGTCAGAAGGACATAATGCCACAGTGAAAGGGTTTAATCCTGGTCAGAAGGACACAGTCCCACAGTGAAAGGGTTTAGTCCTGGTCAGAAGGACACAGTCCCACAGTGAAAGGGTTTAATCCTGGTCAGAAGGACATAATGCCACAGTGAAAGGGTTTAATCCTGGTCAGAAGGACATAATGCCACAGTGAAAGGGTTTAATCCTGGTCAGAAGGACATAATGCCACAGTGAAAGGGTTTAATCCTGGTCAGAAGGACATAATGTCACAGTGAAAGGGTTTAATCCTGGTCAGAAGGACATAATGCCACAGTGAAAGGGTTTAATCCTGGTCAGAAGGACACAGTCCCACAGTGAAAGGGTTTAATCCTGGTCAGAAGGACATAAAGCCACAGTGAAAGGGTTTAATCCTGGTCAGAAGGACACAGTCCCACAGTGAAAGGGTTTAATCCTGGTCAGAAGGACACAGTCCCACAGTGAAAGGGTTTAATCCTGGTCAGAAGGACATAATGTCACAGTGAAAGGGTTTAATCCTGGTCAGAAGGACATAATGCCACAGTGAAAGGGTTTAATCCTGGTCAGAAGGACACAGTCCCACAGTGAAAGGGTTTAATCCTGGTCAGAAGGACACAGTCCCACAGTGAAAGGGTTTAATCCTGGTCAGAAGGACACAATGTCACAGTGAAAGGGTTTAATCCTGGTCAGAAGGACATAATGCCACAGTGAAAGGGTTTAATCCTGGTCAGAAGGACATAATGCCACAGTGAAAGGGTTTAATCCTGGTCAGAAGGACATAATGCCACAGTGAAAGGGTTTAATCCTGGTCAGAAGGACATAATGCCACAGTGAAAGGGTTTAATCCTGGTCAGAAGGACATAATGTCACAGTGAAAGGGTTTAATCCTGGTCAGAAGGACATAATGCCACAGTGAAAGGGTTTAATCCTGGTCAGAAGGACACAGTCCCACAGTGAAAGGGTTTAATCCTGGTCAGAAGGACATAATGCCACAGTGAAAGGGTTTAATCCTGGTCAGAAGAACACAATGCCACAGTGAAAGGGTTTATTCCTGGTCAGCCTGAGAAAGGAAAACGTCATCTGTCATTCCTTCCTGATTAGTGCTGAGGCGTTTCTCAATGAGGGGGGGGGATTCCTGATTAGTGCTGAGGCGTTTCTCAATGAGGGGGGGGGGGGACTGGAGGATAGTAATGGGACGGGATCCACACACACATTTTCTCAATGATCTATTGGGTGGGGCCCTACAGAGAATGTTACTGTGTGTGCGTGTGTGTGCGTGCGTGTTTGTGCATGCGTGCATGTGTGCGGCGTGTGTGTGTGTGTGTGTGCGTGTGTGTGTTTGTGTGTGTGTGTTTGAGCGAGTGTGTGCGCGTGTGTGTGTGCGTGCGTGCGTGCGTGTGTGTGTGTGTGTGTGTGTTTGAGCGTGTGTGTGTGTGTGTGTGTTTATGTCAGCTCTCCTCTCTGCTCTCTGATCACTCATGGACACAACAGGTGGAGTGAGTCAGAACACATTGGAGACAGACCTCTGAGAGAAGCACGGTTTCAATGATCTCTGACACACACACACACACACACCCCCCCCCCTCCAAACACACACACAAAGACAGCTCCCTTCCTGTAGCTGCGTGGGTCTCAATAATCAACTGTGGATGTGCAGATTCATGACAACAACAGAAAAACTGTGTTTTCTTTCTAACTATATAATGATCAGTACTGTGTGTGTGTGTGTGTGTGTGTGTGTGTGTGTGTGTGTGTGTGTGTGTGTGTGTGTGTGTGTGTGTGTGTGTGTGTGTGTGTGTGTGTGTAAATCAGTGATCTATGATTACAGTGTATAGTACATAACTGTCCCGAGAGTGTTGTCCACATGTAGAGAGATGAGAGTATCACCCTGGAGACCTCCCATAACTACTGGAAAACTCCCATAACTACTGGGTGACTGGAGAACTCCCATATCTACTGGAGAACTCCCATATCTACTGGAGAACTCCCATATCTACTGGGTGACTGGAGAACTCCCATATCTACTGGAGAACTCCCATATCTACTGGGTGACTGGAGAACTCCCATAACTACTGGAGAACTCCCATATCTACTGGAGAACTCCCATATCTACTGGAGAACTCCCATATCTACTGGGAGACTGGAGAACTCCCATATCTACTGGGAGACTGGAAAACTCCCATATCTACTGGAAAACTCCCATATCTACTGGAAAACTCCCATATCTACTGGAGAACTCCCATATCTACTGGAGAACTCCCATATCTACTGGGTGACTAGAGAACTCCCATATCTACTGGAGAACTCCCATATCTACTGGAGAACTCCCATATCTACTGGAGAACTCCCATATCTACTGGAGAACTCCCACATCTACTGGGTGACTGGAGAACTCCCATATCTACTGGAGAACTCCCATATCTACTGGAGAACTCCCATATCTACTGGAGAACTCCCATATCTACTGGAGAACTCCCACACCTACAGGGTGACTGGAGAACTCCCATATCTACTGGGTGACTGGAGAACTCCCATATCTACTGGAGAACTCCCATATCTACTGGGTGACTGGAGAACTCCCATATCTACTGGGTGACTGGAGAACTCCCATATCTACTGGAGAACTCCCATATCTACTGGGTGACTGGAGAACTCCCATATTTACTGGAGAACTCCCATATCTACTGGAGAACTCCCATATCTACTGGGAGACTGGAGAACTCCCATATCTACTGGGAGACTGGAAAACTCCCATATCTACTGGAAAACTCCCATATCTACTGGAAAACTCCCATATCTACTGGAGAACTCCCATATCTACTGGAGAACTCCCATATCTACTGGAGAACTCCCACATCTACTGGGTGACTAGAGAACTCCCATATCTACTGGAGAACTCCCACATCTACTGGGTGACTAGAGAACTCCCATATCTATAGGGTGACTGGAGAACTCCCATATCTACTGGAGAACTCCCGTATCTACTGGAGAACTCCCATATCTACTGGAGAACTCCCCTATCTACTGGAGAACTCCCACATCTACTGGGTGACTGGATAACTCCCATATCTACTGGAGAACTCCCATATCTACTGGGTGACTGGAGAACTCCCATATCTACTGGGTGACTGGAGAACTCCCATATCTACTGGAGAACTCCCATATCTACTGGGTGACTGGAAAACTCCCATATCTACTGGAGAACTCCCATATCTACTGGAGAACTCCCCATATCTACTGGAGAACTCCCATATCTACTGGAGAACTCCCATATCTACTGGAGAACTCCCATATCTACTGGGTGACTAGAGAACTCCCATATCTACTGGAGAACTCCCATATCTACTGGAGAACTCCCATATCTACTGGGTGACTGGAGAACTCCCATATCTACTGGAGAACTCCCATATCTACTGGGTGACTGGAGAACTCCCATAACTACTGGAGAACTCCCATATCTACTGGAGAACTCCCATATCTACTGGAGAACTCCCATATCTACTGGGAGACTGGAGAACTCCCATATCTACTGGGAGACTGGAAAACTCCCATATCTACTGGAAAACTCCCATATCTACTGGAAAACTCCCATATCTACTGGGGAACTCCCATATCTACTGGAGAACTCCCATATCTACTGGGTGACTAGAGAACTCCCATATCTACTGGAGAACTCCCATATCTACTGGGTGACTAGAGAACTCCCATATCTACTGGAGAACTCCCACATCTACTGGGTGACTAGAGAACTCCCACATCTACAAGGTGACTGGAGAAATCCCATATCTACTGGAGAACTCCCATATCTACTGGAGAACTCCCATATCTACTGGAGAACTCCCATATCTACTGGAGAACTCCCACATCTACTGGGTGACTGGAGAACTCCCATATCTACTGGGTGACTGGAGAACTCCCATATCTACTGGGTGACTGGAGAACTCCCATATCTACTGGAGAACTCCCATATCTACTGGGTGACTGGAGAACTCCCATATCTACTGGGTGACTGGAGAACTCCCATATCTACTGGAGAACTCCCATATCTACTGGGTGACTGGAGAACTCCCATATTTACTGGAGAACTCCCATATCTACTGGAGAACTCCCATATCTACTGGGAGACTGGAGAACTCCCATATCTACTGGGAGACTGGAAAACTCCCATATCTACTGGAAAACTCCCATATCTACTGGAAAACTCCCATATCTACTGGAGAACTCCCATATCTACTGGAGAACTCCCATATCTACTGGAGAACTCCCACATCTACTGGGTGACTAGAGAACTCCCATATCTACTGGAGAACTCCCACATCTACTGGGTGACTAGAGAACTCCCATATCTATAGGGTGACTGGAGAACTCCCATATCTACTGGAGAACTCCCATATCTACTGGAGAACTCCCATATCTACTGGAGAACTCCCCTATCTACTGGAGAACTCCCACATCTACTGGGTGACTGGATAACTCCCATATCTACTGGAGAACTCCCATATCTACTGGGTGACTGGAGAACTCCCATATCTACTGGGTGACTGGAGAACTCCCATATCTACTGGAGAACTCCCATATCTACTGGGTGACTGGAAAACTCCCATATCTACTGGAGAACTCCCATATCTACTGGAGAACTCCCATATCTACTGGAGAACTCCCATATCTACCGGAGAACTCCCACATCTACTGGAGAACTCCCATATCTACTGGAGAACTCCCATATCTACTGGAGAACTCCCATATCTACTGGAGAACTCCCATATCTACTGGAGAACTCCCATATCTACTGGAGAACTCCCATATCTACTGGAGAACTCCCATATCTACTGGAAAACTCCCATATCTACTGGAGAACTCCCATATCTACAGGGTGAAATACCACAGTGTTCCATCACAGCAGCAAGATGTGTGGCCTGTTGCCCCAAGAAAAAGGTCAACCAGTGAAGAACAAACACCATTGTAAATACAACCCATATTTATGCTTATTTCTTTTCCCTTTTTACACATCGTTACAACACTGTATATGGATATAATATGACATTTTGAAATGTCTTTATTCTTTTGGAACTTTTGGAAGTGTAATGTTTACTGCTAATTGGTTTATTGTTTATTTCACTAAAGTGTTTATTATCTATTTCCCTTGCTTTGGTAATGTTAACATGTGTATCCCATGCCAATAAAGCCCTTACATTGAAATTGACCTGATGATGAATCAACAGTAATGAATCAACAGTAATGAATCAACAGTAATGAATCAACAGTAATGAATCATCAGTAATGAATCAACAGTAATGAATCAACAGTAATGAATCAACAGTAATGAATCATCAGTAAAGAATCAACAGTAATGAATCAACAGTAATGAATCAACAGTAATGAATCGACAGTAATGAATCAGCAGTAATGAATCAACAGTAATGAATCAACAGTAATGAATCAGCATTAATGAATCAACAGTAATGAATCAACAGTAATTCATATTGTTTGGATCTTCTGTCAACTCCTGATCTGTTTTACCTGTCTTTGTGATTGTCTCCGCCCCCCTCCAGGTGTCGCCCATCTCCCCTCATTATCCCCAGTGTATTTATACCTGTGTTCTCTGTTTGTCTGTTGCCAGTTCATCTTGTTTGTCAAGTCAAACCAGCTCCTGTTTTTCCCCAGACTCTCTTTTCTCGCCCTCCTGGTTTTGACCCTTGCCTGTCTTGACTCTGAGCCCACCTGCCATCCTGCACCGTTGCCCCACTACTCAGGGTAACCGACCTCTGCCTGTCTTGACCCTGAGCCCGCCTGCCTGACCACTCTGCCTGCCCCTGACTCTGAGCCCGCCTGCCTGACCACTCTGCCTGCCCCTGACCCTGAGCCCGCCTGCCTGACCACTCTGCCTGCCCTGACCCTGAGCCTCCCTGACCACTCTGCCTGCACCTGACTCTGAGCCTGCCTGTCGTCCTGCACCGTTTTCCCTACTCAGGGTAACTGACCTCTACCTGACCTGACCCTGAGCCTCCCTGACCACTCTGCCTGCACCTGACCCTGAGCCTGCCTGACCATTCTGCCTGCCCCTGACCCTGAGCCTGCCTGACCATTCTGCCTGCCCCTGACCCTGAGCCTCCCTGACCACTCTGCCTGCACCTGACCCTGAGCCTGCCTGACCATTCTGCCTGCCCCTGACCCTGAGCCTGCCTGTCGTCCTGCACCGTTTTCCCTACTCTGGATTACTGACCTCTGCTTGACCTGACCCTGAGCCTGCCTGCCATCCTGTACCCACTACTCAGGGTAACCAACCTCTGCCTGACCCTGACCTTGAGCCTGCATGCCATCCTGTACCCACTACTCAGGGTAACCAACCTCTGCCTGACCTGACCCTGAGCCTGCCTGCCATCCTGTACCCACTACTCAGGGTAACCGACCTCTGCCTGACCTGACCCTGAGCCTGCCTGCCATCCTGTACCCACTACTCAGGGTAACCGACCTCTGCCTGACCTGACCCTGAGCCTGCCTGCCATCCTGTACCCACTACTCAGGGTAACCAACCTCTGCCTGACCTGACCTGCTGTTTGCTGTAATAAACATTGTTACTTCAACACAGTCTGGGTCTTACCTGAAACGTGATGTCTTTTCCGTTGATGAAAGGATTAGAGAGTCTGAAGTCGGATGGAGATCCATCATGGGGTTGTGGGTAGTGATCTATTGGGGGAATGGAGAGCCATCATGGGGTTGTGATCTATTGGGGGGATGGAGGTCCATCATGGGGTAGTGATCTATTGGGGGAATGGAGATCCATCATGGGGTTGTGATCTATTGGGGGAATGGAGGTCCATCATGGGGTTGTGGGTAGTGATCTATTGGGGGAATGGAGATCCATCATGGGGTTGTGATCTATTGTGGTTGTGATCTATTGGGGGGATAGAGGTCCATCATGGGGTTGTGGGTAGTGATCTATTGCGGAATAGAGATCCATCATGGGGTTGTGATCTATTGGGGAATGGAGATCCATCATGGGGTTGTGATCTATTGGGGGAATGAAGGTCCATCATGGGGTTGTGGGTAGTGATCTATTGGGGGAATGGAGATCCATCATGGGGTTGTGGGTAGTGATCTATTGGGGGAATGGAGATCCATCATGGGGTTGTTGGTAGTGATCTATTGGGGGAATGGAGATCCATCATGGGGTTGTGATCTATTGGGGGAATGGAGGTCCATCATGGGGTTGTGATCTATTGTGGGAATGGAGATCAATCATGGGGTTGTGGGTAGTGATCTATTGGGGAATGGAGATCCATCATGGGGTTGTGATCTATTGGGAGGATGGAGATCCATCATGGGGTTGTGGGTAGTGATCTATTGGGGGAATGGAGATCCATCATGGGGTTGTGGGTAGTGATCTATTGGGGGGGTGGAGATCTATCATGGGGTTGTGGGTAGTGATCTATTGGGAGGATGGAGGTCCATCATGGGGTTGTGATCTATTGGGGGATGGAGATCCATCATGGGGTTGTGGGTAGTGATCTATTGGGGGGATGGAGGTCCATCATGGGGTTGTGGGTAGTGTCCTATTGGGGAATGGAGAGCCATCATGGGGTTGTGGGTAGTGATCTATTGGGGGGATGGAGATCTATCATGGGGTTGCGGGTAGTGATTATTGGGAGGATGGAGGTCCATCATGGGGTTGTGATCTATTGGGGGATGGAGATCCATCATGAGGTTGTGATCTATTGGGGGATGGAGATCCATCATGGGGTTGTGATCTATTGGGGGATGGAGATCCATCATGGGGTTGTGATCTATTGGGGGATGGAGATCCATCATGGGGTTGTGATCTATTGGGGGATGGAGATCCATCATGGGGTTGTGGGTAGTGATCTATTGGGGGATGGAGATTCATCATGGGGTTGTGGGTTGTGATCTATTGGGGAATGGAGATCCATCATGGGGTTGTGGGTAGTGACTTTTGTCATGATTCAAACAGTTTACAACATGTTTGTATGTGATTAGAATGAGAACGAAAGAGACAGAGAGACAGAGACAGAGAGACAGAGACAGAGACAGAGAGAGAGAGAAAGAGAGAGGGAGAGAGAGAGAGAGAGAGAGAGAGAGGGAGAGAGAGAGAGAAAGAGAGACAGAGAGAGAGAGAGAGAGACAGAGAGAGAGAGAGAGAGACAGAGAGAGAGAGAGAGCAACAACAGGCGACAAGCATGAGCAAGAGATAATCCACCGTCTTACATAGATTTAGCATGGTCTGCAATCCTGCGTGTGTGTGTGTGTGTGTTCTCGTTCTCTCACACTTGCTGTTAGTGTGACAGATAGTGTCTCCTGAGAAGCGCTTAGGTTCTGTGTGAATACCGACCCTCAGTCAACAGCTGTTCCCTGAATTCACACTGGAGTCTTCTGGACTTCCAGCTCCACAACAGCACACACTCCCCCCTCCTTCTCTCCCTCCTTCTCTCCTTCCATCCCTGTCTCTACAACAGCACACACTCCCCCTCCTTCTCTCCCTCCTTCTCTCCTTCCATCCCTGTCTCTACAACAGCACACACTCCTCCTCCTTCTCTCTCTCTCTCTCTCTCTCTCTCTCTCCCTCCTTCTCTTCTCTTTCTCTCTCTCTCTCTCTCTCTCTCTCTCTCTCTCTCTCTCTCTCTCTCTCCCTCCTCTCTCTCTCTCTCTCTCTCTCTCTCTCTCTCTCTCTCTCTCTCTCTCTCTCCCTCCTTCTCTCTCTCCCTGCCCCTGTGCTACGGTACACACAATCCCTCTCTACACCCCCCCTTCTCCATCTCTTCCTCACCAAAGTGAGAAACACAAATAAACCCAGTACAGTCAGTCAACAGTTCAACAGATCAAGAGAGAGAAAGCAGCTGAGGCAATAATACATCACAATTTCCACCTGAATTTACCTACAGTTTATATTGTGGCCAATGAGTCCTTTCTGGTACATCATCTGTCATGTCATGTGATTACTATTTTAGTTAGCGTAAAGTGCTACCACAAGTCTGTGTGTTTTACGTGTTCAGTGTACTCAGATGGGTTTCCTTCCGGGGAACATTAACAAGCTAAATGATGATCAATGACTCTGGCAGTGACATGAGAGAGAGAGAGAGACAGAGAGAGACAGAGAGAGAGAGAGAGAGAGAGAGAGAGAGAGAGAGAGAGAGAGAGAGAGTGAGAGTGAGAGAGGAGAGAGAGAGAGAGAGAGAGAGAGAGAGAAAGGGAGAGAGAAAGGGAAAGAGAAAGAGAGAGAGAGAGAGAGAGAGAGTGATCCATCATTTTTTAGTTAAAGGAGAGCTGTTTGTATGACAAGGAAAAGCCTTCTGAGAGATCTCTGTGTTGGGCACGTTGTCAGGGTGAATAGGTGATTAAACCATACAGGAATGTAGCTGTTGTTCTAGAGAGAGAGACAGAGAGACAGAAAGAGAGAGAGAGATGGAGAGAGAGAGAGAGAGACAGAGAGAGAGGGCGAGAGAAAGAGAGACAGAAAGAGAGAGAGAGGTGGAGAGAGAAAGAAAGAGAGAGAGAGACGGAGAGAGAGAGAGAGAAAGAAAGAGAGAGTGTGAGTGTGAGTGTGTGTGTGTGTGTGTGTGTGTGTGTGTGTGTGTGTGTGTGTGTGTGTGTGTGTGTGTGTGTGTGTGTGTGTGTGTGTGTGTGTGTGTGTGTGTGTGTGTGTGTTGCAACATCGTCGACACCCCTGATCACAGGAAGGGATTATTACAACCAGCTGATGTCTCACAGTCAGGGAACTGTTACAGCCAGGGGAACTGTTACAGAGGAACTGTTACAGCCAGGGGAACTGTTACAGCCAGGGGAACTGTTACAGCCAGGGGAACTGTTACAGTCATGGGAACTGTTACAGGGGAACTGTTACATGGGAACTGTTACAGCCAGGGGAACTGTTACAGAGGAACTGTTACATGGGAACTGTTACAGCCAGGGGAACTGTTACAGGGGAACTGTTACAGCCAGGGGAACTGTTACAGCCAGGGGAACTGTTACAGCCAGGGGAACTGTTACAGAGGAACTGTTACAGTCAGGGGAACTGTTACAGCCAGGGGAACTGTTACAGCCAGGGGAACTGTTACAGCCAGGGGAACTGTTACAGGGGAACTGTTACATGGGAACTGTTACAGCCAGGAGAACTGTTACAGAGGAACTGTTACATGGTAACTGTTACAGCCAGGGGAACTGTTACAGGGGAACTGTTACAGCCAAGGGAACTGTTACAGGGGAACTGTTACAGCCAGGGGAACTGTTACAGTCAGGGGAACTGTTACAGCCAGGGGAACTGTTACAGTCAGGGGAACTGTTACAGCCAGGGGAACTGTTACAGTCAGGGGAACTGTTACATGGGAACTGTTACAGTCAGGGGAACTGTTACAGGGGAACTGTTACAGCCAGGGAAAATGTTACAGTCAGGGGAACTGTTACAGGGGAACTGTTACAGCCAGGGGAACTGTTACAGTCGGGGGAACTGTTACAGCCAGGGGAACTGTTACAGTCAGGGGATCTGTTACAGGGGAACTGTTACAGCCAGGGGAACTGTTACAGTCAGGGGAACTGTTACAGGGGAACTGTTACAGTCAGGGGAACTGTTACAGGGGAACTGTTACAGTCAGGGGAACTGTTACAGGGGAACTGTTACAGCCAGGGGAACTGTTACAGTCAGGGGAACTGTTACAGCCAGGGGAACTGTTACAGTCAGGGGAACTGTTACAGCCAGGGGAACTGATACAGCCAGGGGAACTGTTACAGCCAGGGGAACTGTTACAGGGGAACTGTTACAGCCAGGGGAACTGTTACAGGGGAACTGTTACAGCCAGGGGAACTGTTACAGCCAGGGGAACTGATACAGCCAGGGGACCTGTTACATGGGAACTGTTACAGTCAGGGGAACTGTTACAGCCAGGGGAACTGTTACAGGGGAACTGATACAGCCAGGGGAACTGTTAGAGCCAGGGGAACTGTTACAGTCAGGGGAACTGTTACAGCCAGGGGAACTGTTACAGGGGAACTGATACAGGGGAACTGTTACAGGGGAACTGTTACAGCCATGGGGAACTGTTACAGGGGAACTGTTACAGCCAGGGGAACTGTTACAATCAGGGGAACTGTTACAGGGGAACTGTTACAGGGGAACTGTTACAGCCAGGGGAACTGTTACAGGGGAACTGTTACAGCCAGGGGAACTGTTACAGGGGAACTGTTACAGGGGAACTGTTACAGGGGAACTGTTACAGCCAGGGGAACTGTTACAGGGGAACTGTTACAGCCAGGGGAACTGTTACAGGGGAACTGTTACAGCCAGGGGAACTGATACAGTCAGGGGAACTGTTACAGCCAGGGGAACTGTTACAGCCAGGGGAACTGTTACAGCCTGGGGAACTGTTACAGGGGAACTGATACAGCCAGGGGAACTGTTACAGCCAGGGGAACTGTTACAGTCAGGGGAACTGTTACAGCCAGGGGAACTGTTACAGCCAGGGGAACTGTTACAGTCAGGGGAACTGTTACAGCCAGGGGAACTGTTACAGGGGAACTGTTACAGGGGAACTGATACAGCCAGGGGAACTGTTACAGTCAGGGGAACTGTTACAGCCAGGGGAACTGTTACAGCCAGGGGAACTGTTACAGTCAGGGGAACTGTTACAGCCAGGGGAACAGTTACAGGGGAACTGTTACAGGGGAACTGATACAGCCAGGGGAACTGTTACAGCCTGGGGAACTGTTATAGCCAGGGGAACTGTTACAGTCAGGGGAACTGTTACAGCCAGGGGAACTGTTACAGTCAGGGGAACTGTTACAGCCAGGGGAACTGTTACAGGGGAACTGTTACAGGGGAACTGATACAGCCAGGGGAACTGTTACAGTCAGGGGAACTGTTACAGTCAGGGGAACTGTTACAGCCACGGGAACTGTTACAGGGGAACTGTTACAGCCAGGGGAACTGTTACAGGGGAACTGTTACAGCCAGGGGAACTGTTACAGTCAGGGGAACTGTTACAGCCAGGGGAACTGTTACAGGGGAACTGTTACAGCCAGGGGAACTGATACAGCCAGGGGAACTGTTACAGTCAGGGGAACTGATACAGCCAGGGAAACTGTTACAGTCAGGGGAACTGTTACAGGGGAACTGTTACAGCCAGGGGAACTGTTACAGCCAGGGGAACTGTTACAGGGGAACTGTTACAGCCAGGGGAACTGTTACAGTCAGGGGAACTGTTACAGGGGAACTGTTACAGCCAGGGGAACTGTTACAGCCAGGGGAACTGTTACAGGGGAACTGTTACAGGGGAACTGTTACAGCCAGGGGAACTGTTACAGGGGAACTGATACAGCCAGGGGACCTGTTACATGGGAACTGTTACAGCCAGGGGGACTGTTACAGCCAGGGGAACTGTTACAGCCAGGGGAACTGTTACAGCCTGGGGAACTGATACAGCCAGGGGAACTGTTACAGCCAGGGGAACTGTTACAGCCAGGGGATCTGTTACAGCCAGGGGAACTGTTACAGCCAGGGGAACTGTTACAGCCAGGGGAACTGTTACAGCCAGGGGAACTGTTACATGGGAACTGTTATAGCCAGGGGAACTGTTACAGTCAGGGGAACTGTTACAGCCAGGGGAACTGTTACAGCCAGGGGAACTGATACAGCCAGGGGAACTGTTACAGCCAGGGGAACTGTTACAGTCAGGGGAACTGATACAGCCAGGGGAACTGTTACAGTCAGGGGAACTGTTACATGGGAACTGTTATAGTCAGGGGAACTGTTACATGGGAACTGTTACAGTCAGGGGAACTAATACATGGAACTGTTATAGCCAGGGGAACTGTTACAGCCAGGGGAACTGTTACAGGGGAACTGTTACAGGGGAACTGTTACAGGGAACTGTACAGCCAGGGGAACTGTTACAGGGGAACTGTTACAGCCAGGGGAACTGATACAGGGGAACTGTTACAGTCAGGGGAACTGTTACAGCCAGGGGAACTGTTACAGCCAGGGGAACTGTTACAGTCAGGGGAACTGTTACAGTCAGGGGAACTGTTACAGCCAGGGGAACTGTTACAGCCAGGGGAACTGTTACAGTCAGGGGAACTGTTACAATCAGGGGAACTGTTACAGCCAGGGAACTGTTACAGCCAGGGGAACTGTTACAGGGAACTGATACAGGGGAACTGTTACAGCCAGGGGAACTGATACAGCCAGGGGAACTGATACAGCCAGGGGAACTGTTACAGGGGAACTGTTACAGCCAGGGGAACTGTTACAGGGGAACTGTTACAGCCAGGGGAACTGTTACAGGGAACTGTTACAGGGGAACTGTTACAGGGGAACTGTTACAGCCAGGGGAACTGTTACAGGGGAACTGTTACAGCCAGGGGAACTGTTACAGGGGAACTGTTACAGTCAGGGGAACTGTTACCTTTAAGACCAGTTGTTGCCTAAAGCTTCTTCAGGATCGGTGTCCCGTCCACGGGGCGGTTGAGCTAACATAGGCTAATACGATTAGCTTGAGGTTGTAAGTAACAGAACATTTCTCAGGACATGTGAAAGTGAAAAAGAAACTACCAATGTATAGGCTAAAACATGGCTAAAACTATAATGTTGATATCATGTCAGTCCTTGAGCGTGTTAGCATTTCTCCAGCCCCATCACTCATATGTTTACTGAAACTGTGGCAGGGGAACTGTTACAGCCAGGGGAACTGTTACAGCCAGGGGAACTGTTACAGCCAGGGGAACTGTTACAGCCAGGGGAACTGTTACAGCCAGGGGAACTGTTACAGGGGAACTGTTACAGCCAGGGGAACTGTTACAGCCAGGGGAACTGTTACAGCCAGGGGAACTGTTACAGCCAGGGAACTGTTACAGCCAGGGGAACTGTTACAGCCAGGGGAACTGTTACAGCCAGGGGAACTGTTACAGCCAGGGGAACTGTGGCAGGGGAACTGTTACAGCCAGGGGAACTGTTACAGCCAGGGGAACTGTTACAGGGGGGAACTGTTACAGCCAGGGGAACTGTTATAGGGGGGAACTGTTACAGGGGAACTGTTACAGGGGAACTGTTACAGGGGAACTGTTACAGGGGAACTGTTACAGGGGAACTGTTACAGGGGAACTGTTACAGGGGAACTGTTACAGGGGAACTGTTACAGTCAGGGGAACTGTTACAGGGGAACTGTTACAGGGGAACTGTTACAGGGGAACTGTTACAGTCAGGGGAACTGTTACAGGGGAACTGTTACAGGGGAACTGTTACAGCCAGGGGAACTGTTACAGGGGAACTGTTACAGGGGAACTGTTACAGTCAGGGGAACTGTTACAGGGGAACTGTTACAGGGGAACTGTTACAGTCAGGGGAACTGTTACAGGGGAACTGTTACAGGGGAACTGTTACAGCCAGGGGAACTGTTACAGCCAGGGGAACTGTTACAGCCAGGGGAACTGTTACAGGGGAACTGTTACAGGGGAACTGTTACAGTCAGGGGAACTGTTACAGGGGAACTGTTACAGGGGAACTGTTACAGTCAGGGGAACTGTTACAGGGGAACTGTTACAGGGGAACTGTTACAGCCAGGGGAACTGTTACAGGGGAACTGTTACAGGGGAACTGTTACAGTCAGGGGAACTGTTACAGGGGAACTGTTACAGGGGAACTGTTACAGCCAGGGGAACTGTTACAGGGGAACTGTTACAGGGGAACTGTTACAGGGGAACTGTTACAGGGGACTGATACAGGGGAACTGTTACAGGGGAACTGTTACAGGGGACTGATACAGGGGAACTGTTACAGGGGAACTGTTACAGGGGAACTGTTACAGGGGAACTGTTACAGGGGACTGATACAGGGGAACTGTTACAGGGGAACTGTTACAGGGGAACTGTTACAGGGGAACTGTTACAGGGGAACTGTTACAGCCAGGGGAACTGTTACAGGGGAAATCCCTTTGTTATTAATGTTGTAATGGAGGACTGTTTATAAAGTCCTGTCGTAGAGTAATAGATAGTATTATACAGCGTAATCCTATAGTGAGTCATTTACTTTGTGACATTCATATCAAGCACAACTTCTGAAGTCGAGAACAAAATGATTAGCATTGCAAACAAAAATAATTATATTGAAAGCAAAACGTAAACCCCAAAGTGTTGAGAACAAAAACAAAATATTGCAAGAAAAGAATTGTTTAAATGCAGAGAGCAAATTAATTGTAAATGTAAACCCCCCCACAAAAATTCTGTGACTGCAAATTTTAACAAAACGCCTCCTTCCTTCCAGTAATTGTCCTTCTCTTTGGTAGGGACCCTAACCTGGCCTTTGCTTTGATAGGGACCCTAACCTGGCCTTTGCTTTGATAGTGACCCTAACCTGGCCTTTGCTTTGATAGGGACCCTAACCTGGCCTTTGCTTTGGTAGGGACCCTAACCTGGCCTTTGCTTTGATAGGGACCCTAACCTGGCCTTTGCTTTGATAGTGACCCTAACCTGGCCTTTGCTTTGATAGGGACCCTAACCTGGCCTTTGCTTTGATAGGGACCCTAACCTGGCCTTTGCTTTGATAGGGACCCTAACCTGGCCTTTGCTTTGATAGTGACCCTAACCTGGCCTTTGCTTTGATAGGGACCCTAACCTGGCCTTTGCTTTGATAGGGACCCTAACCTGGCCTTTGCTTTGATAGGGACCCTAACCTGGCCTTTGCTTTGATAGGGACCCTAACCTGGCCTTTGCTTTGATAGGGACCCTAACCTGGCCTTTGCTTTGATAGTGACCCTAACCCTGGCCTTTGCTTTGGTAGGGACCCTAACCTGGCCTTTGCTTTGATAGGGACCCTAACCTGGCCTTTGCTTTGGTAGGGACCCTAACCTGGCATTTGCTTTGGTAGGGACCCTAACCTGGTTTTTGCTTTGGTAGGGACCCTTCCCTGGCTTTTACTTTGGTAGGGACCCTAACCTGGTTTTTGCTTTGGTAGGGACCCTTCCCTGGCTTTTACTTTGGTAGGGACCCTACCATGGCTTTTACTTTGGTAGGGAACCTACCATGGCTTTTACTTTGGTAGGGAACCTACCATGGCTTTTACTTTGGTAGGGACCCTACCATGGCTTTTACTTTGGTAGGGACCCTACCATGGCTTTTACTTTGGTAGGGACCCTACCATGGCTTTTGTTTTGGCATATTAATTCCAGCAACAAAGCACCCTGCATCCCACTGCTTTGTATGGCCTCTGAAGCTAAGCAGGAACGGTCCTGGTCGCTCCCTGGATGGCAGACCAGATGTAGCTGGAAGTGGTAGAAAATATTAATGTGAGGGAAAAAAGTGTGAAAAATGTAAATGTGTCACTTCACACATCTGAAAACCAGGTCTCTGAAAACCAGGTCTCTGAAAACCAGGTCTCTGAAAACCATGTCTGAAAACCAGGTCTCTGAAAACCAGGTCTCTGAAAACCAGGTCTCTGAAAACCAGGTCTCTGAAAACCAGGTCTCTGAAAACCAGGTCTGAAAACCAGGTCTCTGAAAACCAGGTCTCTGAAAACCAGGTCTGAAAACCAGGTCTCTGAAAACCAGGTCTCTGAAAACCAGGTCTCTGAAAACCAGGTCTCTGAAAACCAGGTCTGAAAACCAGGTCTCGGAAAACCAGGTCTCGGAAAACCAGGTCTCGGAAAACCAGGTCTCGGAAAACCACATCTCCGAAAACCACGTCTCTGAAAACCAAATGACTGATGTGAAAAAATTAAGTAATGTTTTACTTTATCATTATGGGGTATTGTGATGTCATTATGGGGTATTGTGATGTCATTATGGGGTATTGGGATGTCATTATGGGGTATTGTGATGTCATTATGGGGTATTGTGTGTAGTATGTAATACATTTTAGAGAAAGGGTCTGAATACTGTGCGTACTGTGTGTTTGTGTGTGTGCGTGTGCGCGTCTGCGTGTGCACGTCTGAGTGTGCACGTCTGAGTGTGCATGTGTGTGTTGGTATCGCTGGGTAAATAACGGTGTTAACTTTCACTGGAAGCTTCCTGAAAGTTATTTTGGCTTCCAGTACAGACACACACACACACCGACACAAACACACACCGACACAAACACACACACACACACACACACATGCACACACACACGCACGCACACGCACGCACGCACGCACACACACACACACACACACACATGCACACACACACACACACACTCACACACACACACACACACACACACACCGGGATGTTGATACCAGGAATGTTTCATCACCATCGCACAGAGCTCATCCATCATTCAGTGTCATTTTGCAAACTAGTATCATAAGCTAACGTAGAGAAGTTGGCAGGAAAACAGTCCATTTGGGTGTTGAACATCCCATAACAACACTGATGGGCCCCAGTTCACTGGTATTGTATAAACTGGGGTGGGGAGATCTCACATACTGGAAACTGGTAGGATTATAGAACATAACACATGATGAAGTGATGACTAGTCGTAGGTACATTTGACTGTAACTCTCTCTTGCAACACACTTCCTAGTCTCCTACTGTACTTGAGCCTCCAAATCCAATCTTTCCGTTGGTTGTCTGTGACATATCTGGAGATAGAATTGTAGGAGATATAGTGGGGATGGTCAGTATGGTAGATATGATGGTAGGAGGTATAGTGGAGATGGTCAGTATGGTAGATATGATGGTAGGAGTTATAGTGGGGATGGTCAGTATGGTAGATATGATGGTAGGAGGTATAGTGTGGTAGATATGATGGTAGGAGTTATAGTGGGGTAGATATGATGGTAGGAGGTATAGTGTGGTAGATATGATGGTAGGATATATAGTGTGGTAGACATGATGGTAGGAGATATAGTGGGGATGGTAGGAGATATAGTGGGGATGGTCAGTATGGTAGATATGATGGTAGGATGTATAGTGGGGATGGTCAGTATGGTAGATATAATGGTAGGAGATATAGTGGGGATGGTAGGAGATATAGTGGGGATGGTCGGTATGGTAGATATGATGGTAGGAGGAATAGTGGGGTAGATATGATGGTAAGAGATATAGTGGGGATGGTCACTATGGTAGATATGATGGTAGGAGGTATAGTGGGGTAGATATGATGGTAAGAGATATAGTGGGGATGGTCAGTATGGTAGATATGATGGTAGGAGGTATAGTGGGGATGGTCAGCATGGTAGATGTGATGATAGGAGGTATAGTGGGGATGGTCAGCATGGGAGATGTGATGATAGGATATATAGTGGGGATGGTCAGTATGGTAGATATGATGGTAGGATATATAGTGGGGATGGTAGGAGATATAGTGGGGATGGTCAGTATGGTAGATATGATGGTAGGAGATATAGTGGGGATAGGCAGTGTGGTAGATATTATGGTAGGAGGTATAGTGGGGATGGTCAGCATGGTAGATGTGATGATAGGAGATATAGTGGGGATGGTCAGTATGGTAGATATGATGGTAGGAGATATAGTGGGGATGGTCAGTATGGTAGATATGATGGTAGGAGATATAGTGGGGATGGTCAGTATGGTAGATATGATGGTAGCAGATATAGTGGGGATGGGCAGTGTGGTAGATATGATGGTAGGAGATATAGTGGGGTAGATATGATGGTAGGAGATATAGTGGGGATGGGCAGTGTGGTAGATGTGATGGTAGGAGGTATAGTGGGGATGGTCAGTATGGTAGATATGATGGTAGGACATATAGTGGGGTAGATATGATGGTAGGAGATATAGTGGGGATGGGCAGTGTGGTAGATATGATGGTAGTAGATATAGTGGGGTAGATATGATGGTAGCAGATATAGTGGGGGTGGTCAGTATGGTAGATATGATGGTAGGAGATATAGTGGGGTAGATATGATGGTAGGAGATATAGTGGGGGTTGTCAGTATGGTAGATATGATGGTAGGAGATATAGTGGGGATGGTCAGTATGGTAGATATGATGGTAGGAGGTATAGTGGGGATGGTCAGTATGGTAGATATGATGGTAGGAGATATAGTGGGGTAGATATGATGGTAGGAGAAATAGTGGGGGTGGTCAGTATGGTAGATATGATGGTAGGAGGTATAGTGGGGATGGTCAGTATGGTAGATATGATGGTAGGAGATATAGTGGGGATGGTCAGTATGGTAGATATGATGGTAGGATAAATAGTGGGGATGGTCAGTATGGTAGATATGATGGTAGGAGGTATAGTGTGGTAGATATGATGGTAGTAGGTATAGTGTGGTAGATATGATGGTAGGAGGTATAGTGGGGATGGTTAGTGTGGTAGATATGATGGTAGGAGGTATAGTGTGGTAGATATGATGGTAGGAGATATAGTGTGGTAGATATGATGGCAGGAGGTATAGTATGGTAGATATGATGGTAGGAGGTATAGTGTGGTAGATATGATGGTAGGATGTATAGTGTGGTAGATATGATGGTAGGAGGTATAGTGGGGTAGATATGATGGTAGGACGTATAATGTGGTAGATATGATGGTAGGAGGTATAGTGTGGTAGATATGATGGTAGGAGGTATAGTGGGGTAGATATGATGGTAGGATGTATAGTGTGGTAGATATGATGGTAGGAGGTATAGTGGGGTAGATATGATGGTAGGAGGTATAGTGTGGTAGATATGATGGTAGGAGGTATAGTATGGTAGATATGATGGTAGGAGGTATAGTGTGGTAGATATGATGGTAGGAGGTATAGTGTGGTAGATATGATGGTAAGCTCGGTCTGGCTTCTTCCAAAACTTTTCAAAGGAGAGCATGTTCAGACCTGTCTTTGAAGAAGTCTCTCTCTCTCTCTGTCCCTCTCTGTCCCCCTCTCCTCCCCCTCTCTCTCTCTCTCTGTCCCTCTCTGTCCCCCTCTCTCTCCCCCTCTCTCCTCTCTCTCTGTCCCTCTCTCTCCCCCTCTCTCTCTCTCTCTGTCCCTCTCTGTCCCCTCTCTCTCTTCTCTGTCCCTCTCTCTCTCTCTGTCCCTCTCTCTCTCTCCTCTATCCCCTCTCTCTCTCTCTACCCCCTCTCTCTGTCTCTCTCTCTCTTCTCTCTCTCTGTCTGTCTCTCTCTCTCTGTCTCTCTCTCTCTCTCTCTATCCCCCCCTCCTGTCTCTCTCTCTCTCTCTGTCCCTCTCTCTCTCTCCCCCCCCTCTCCCCCCCCCCCCTCTCTCTCTCTCTCTCTCTCCCTCTCTCTCTCTCTGTCCTTCTCCCTCTCTCTGTCCCTCTCCCTCTCTCTCTCCCCCCTCTCTCTCTCTCTCTTTGTCTGTCTGTCTGTCCTGTCTTTCTGCTTCTCCCTGCTCCCTCTTGCGCAATCTCACTCACCAGCAACTGGACATAAATAATGTCACTATGTCTCTGTCTGAGTCTCTGCACTGATTCTAGACATACCATACTCTCTCTCTCTCTGTCTCTCTTTCTCTCCCTCCCCTCTCTTCCTGAATCTCTCTCTTTCTGACTCTCTCTCTTTCTGCCTCTCTCCTCAAATTAAAAGTGATATGAATGTACTGCCAGATAATCATTACAATGTAATTAGCACACGGATACAGCATAATACCATTATTATAGGTAGTAGTGTAGTAGGATAATGTATCAAATATGTTTCATCTAAAACTTTGTATCATAAATAATGTTGTTATGTTATCGCAGATTATAGCTCGCCCCATTGTTGTTTACTCAAACATAATCTTATTATCAGTTTGCGTAGGCCCGCTCTCAGTGTTAGGCGCATAATTACAGGTTTGAGTAAAACTCCACGGTGCGAGGGAGGGAGAAAGAGAGAGAGAGAGAGAGAGAGGGGAAAAAGTCCTGCCTCTGAAAAGATTTCCTGTTTCGCGACAGAGAACCCACGTCCATGCTCTGACTCGACTTAGTGTGCCCTCTGCGTTCACAGAGAGATTCTTCAGCAGTGAGTGTTCAGCTGAGCTGGAGAACGGTATTTGGTGAAGGCAGTCTGCCTCTCGGAAAAGCGCGGCTCAAACTTTCAACGCTGCGATCTTGACTTCCACAGAGCTTTCTCTTTCTGAAACTTTGTTTTACTGAAGCGGGATACATTTTAATGAACAACTCTGCTAAATATATTTACTGTCATGGAGCGACGTGGGTTTTCCTTACTTTGCTGGGGCACGATACCTTTCCTGTTTATATCCGTTCTGGAACCGAGCGGAGTCGGTGAGTTATTAAAAGTTTAAATTCATCCTCTTGACACTTTTACGAGATGTGCAGTGACGTGAACAACTGTCATTTACATTTTTGTTGTTGTCATGACTACTCTAATGTTTGCCATTTAAAATAAGTATAACTTGTAAAGACTTTGTATGAGCTATTGGTATATGGTATATGCGATAAGAGAATGTCTCTTCAAAACAGCGCAACAGGTGACACTTCCACAAAACATTGCAGAGTTGAAGTTCCAGGATTTTAGGATAATATCATTAGATAATATCACTAGAACATAAGAAGAAGAAGAATATATTATCATTAGATAATATCGTTAGAAAAATAAATACGATATTTTTTGTATACTAGGCTATAACCGACGTCAATGCCGTTTATCCTCCCACCTGCCTGTCTGTTTACCGTTTATGTGATGCATGGGACTGTATTAGGCTACACGAGGTGTTTGTTTAACACATCAACCCAATACTGAATCCAGCCTTTTACCACTTTTCTCGTGGTGTAATGATGCCTGTGTGTTATTACCTGTGTGTTTACACAGTTTCACTCACTCTACAGTCATAGGTGTTTAGTATGACACGTAAATAAACCCTGGTCCATCCCATCCCTGACCTCCCCTACCTCCCATCCCACAGAGAACCCCTCCTAACCCCGACTTCACATCCCACAGAAAACCCCCCCTTCCTCTACTTCCTATCCCACAGAGAACCCCTCCTTCCTCTACTTCCCATCCTACAGAGAACCCCTACCTCCCATCCCACAGAGAACCCCTACTTCCCATCTCACAGAGAACCCCTCCTTCCTCTACTTCCCATCCCACAGAGAACCCCTCCTTCCTCTACTTCCCATCCCACAGAGAACCCCTCCTTCCCATCCCACAGAGAACCCCTCCTTCCCCTACTTCCCATCTCACAGAGAACTCCTCCTTCCTCTACTTCCCATCCCACAGAGAACCCCCCCTAACCCCTACCTCCCATCCCACAGAGAACCCCCCCTAACCCCTACCTCCCATCCCACAGAGAACCCCTCCTTCCCCTACTTCACCATCCCACAGAGAACCCCTCCTTCCCCTCCTTCCCATCCCACAGAGAACCCCCCCTTCCCATCCCACATAGAACCCCCTAACCCCTACCTCCCATCCCACAGAGAACCCCTCCTCCCCTACTTCCCATCCCACAGAGAACCCCTCCTTCCCCTACTTCACCATCCCACAGAGAACCCCTCCTTCCCTACTTCACCATCCCACAGAGAACCCCTCCTTCCTCTACTTCACCATCCCACAGAGAACCCCTCCTTCCCTACTTCACCATCCCACAGAGAACCCCTCCTTCCTCTACTTCACCATCCCACAGAGAAC
>NW_022265809.1:241783-256783 GCF_002021735.2 Oncorhynchus kisutch | reverse complement strand
GGTTTTATTTACCTCAATTTACCTCCATGTCTCTGTGAGGAGTGTTTAATTTACCTCCATTTACCTCCATGTCTCTGTGAGGAGTGTTTAATTTACCTCCATGTCTCTGTGAGGAGTGTTTAGTTTACCTCCATTTATATCCATGTCTCTGTGAGGAGTGTTTAATTTACCTCCATGTCTCTGTGAGGAGTGTTTAATTTACCTCCATTTACCTCCATGTCTCTGTGAGGAGTGTTTAATTTACCTCCATGTCTCTGTGAGGAGTGTTTAATTTACCTCCATGTCTCTGTGAGGAGTGTTTAATTTACCTCCATTTACCCTCATGTCTCTGTGAGGAGTGTTTAATTTACCTCCATGTCTCTGTGAGGAGTGTTTAATTTACCTCCATTTACCCTCATGTCTCTGTGAGGAGTGTTTAATTTATCTCCATGTCTCTGTGAGGAGTGTTTAATTTACCTCCATGTCTCTGTGAGGAGTGTTTAATTTACCTCCATTTACCAGACAGTACTAGCTTCCCCTCTACCTGACTGTCTCTGACAGACAGTACTAACTTCTCCTCTACCAGACTGTCTCTGACAGACATACAGTACTAGCTTCCTCTCTACCTGACTGTCTCTGACAGACAGTACTAACATCCCCTCTACCTGACTGTCTCTGACAGACAGTACTAACATCCCCTCTACCAGACTGTCTCTGACAGACAGACAGTTCTAGCTTCCCCTCTACCTGACTGCCACATCCAGCTGTCAAGCTGACAAACTCATTCCTTAAGTTACCAGTCCCAGACCCCACCACCAGCCTCCTCTCAGCCTGGCCCATATGTGATTAGTTAACAGGCTCTGTGTCATGTCTCCTTCAGCCCACTCCCTTCCCCTGTTGGAGTCATTACGAATGAACCAGGACTAGAGGCCCCCTCAGTGGCCAGGCCTCCCAGGGATCAGGTCTCCGTCCTGGGCTGCACTCTCTCTATGAGGGGGCGTGGAGGGATGATGACATGCATCCTGCCCTGTTGTATTCCTTCCTCGTTTGGGAGAAAGAGGGAGAGAGACAGAAAAGGAGAAGAAATAAAGATTAATGGGAGAGGATACGAAAGAGGGAGAGAGCCAATAAGAGGTGAAGAAAGAGGGAGATAGCCAATAAGGGGAGAGGAAAGGGAGAGAGCCAATAAGAGGAGAAGAAAGAGGGAGAGAGCCAATAAGGGGAGAGGAAAGGGTGAGAGCCAATAAGGGGAGAGGAAAGGGAGAGAGCCAATAAGAGGAGAGGAAAGGGGAGAGAGCCAATAAGAGGAGAGGAAAGGGGGAGAGAGCCAATAAGAGAAGAGGTAGAGAGCCAATAAGAGGAGAGGAAATAAGGATATTATAGCTGATTAGGAGGAGTAAATCATTAGTTCAATAGTTCAGTATTCATTAATTCAGTATTCATTATTTGAGTATTTATTTATTCAGTATTCATTAATTCAGTATCCATTAATTCAGTATTCATTAATTCAATATTCATTAATTCAGTATTCATTAGTTCAGTATTTATTAGTTCAGTATTCATTAGTTCAGTATTCATTAGTTCAGTATTCATTAATTCAGTATTTATTAGTTCAGTATTCATTAATTCAGTATTTATTAGTTCAGTATTCATTAATTCAGTATTTCTTAGTTCAGTATTCATTAATTCAGTATTCATTAATTCAGTATTCATTAATTCAGTATTCATTAATTCAGTATCCATTAATTCAGTATCCATTAATTCAGTATTCATTAATTCAATATTCATTAATTCAGTATTCATTAATTCAGTATTCATTAATTCAGTATTCATTAATTCAGTATTCATTAATTCAGTATTCATTAATTCAGTACAGACAGAGGCAGGCTGGTGAGGGTGCTTATCAGGAGAGACACAGGAGCAGGGAGGGAGGACAGGCTGCCACCAGACCATGCACGAGCGTCAACACACACTGAAACACGCTAATGCGTGCAAGCACCCACGTAGATACTGAATCTTTCTCCATCTTTCACTCTTGCACAAAACCACAAGCTCTTTCTCTCACACACATACCGCCCAAGGAACCAGGTCAGAAAGGCCCAATCAGAACAGAGGGTGGTCCTAAGAACACACACATACTGCCCAAGGAGCCAGTTCAGAACGGCCCAATCAGAACAGAGGGCGGTCCTAAGAACACACACATACTGCACAAGGAGCCAGTTCAGAATGGCCCAATCAGAACAGAGGGCGGTCCTGAGAAAGTGTTTGAGCAGCTGTGGTCATGACCCACGTACCACATGAACCTGTGCTGTGTATCGTCTAGACAGGATAGCTGTGTGGCTTACTAACGGAAACATGCACACTTACCGTTTACCAACAGAATCCCACAAAATATACAACAGTTCAGTCCCTCAGCGCTGAGCCTCAGTCACTCACTTTCAGCTGACCCTTTAGTATCTACGTGACGGTATTTAGCCGGTTCGGACCTCTGGCTGGGTGGACGATTCTCAGTTAAACTGAACAGGTCTCTGGCTGGGTGGACGACTCTCAGTTAGACTGGACAGGCCTCTGGCTGGGTGGACGACTCTCAGTTAGACTGGACAGGTGTCTGGCTGGGTGGACGACTCTCAGTTAGACTGGACAGGTCTCTGGGTGGGTGGAGGACTCTCAGTTAGACTGGACAGGCCTCTGGCTGGGTGGACAACTCTCAGTTAGACTGGACAGGTGTCTGGTTGGGTGGACGACTCTCAGTTAGACTGGACAGGTCTCTGGGTGGGTGGAGGACTCTCAGTTAGACTGGACAGGCCTCTGGGTGGGTGGACGACTCTCAGTTAGACTGGACAGGTCTCTGGGTGGGTGGAGGACTCTCAGTTAGACTGGACAGGCCTCTGGCTGGGTGGACGACTCTCAGTTAGACTGGACAGGCCTCTGGGTGGGTGGACAACTCTCAGTTAGACTGGACAGGTCTCTGGCTGGGTGGGTGGACAACTCTCAGTTAGACTGGAAAGGCCTCTGGCTGGGTGGATGACTCTCAGTTAGACTGGACAGGCCTCTGGCTGGGTGGATGACTCTCAGTTAGACTGGACAGGCCTCTGGCTGGGTGGACGACTCTCAGTTAGACTGGACAGGTATCTGGCTGGGTGGGTGCACGACTCTCAGATAGACTGGACAGGCCTCTGGCTGGGTGGACGACTCTCAGTTAGACTGGACAGGTCTCTGGCTGGGTGGACGACTCTCAGTTAGACTGGACAGGCCTCTGGCTGGGTGGACGACTCTCAGTTAGACTGGACAGGCCTCTGGGTGGGTGGACAACTCTCAGTTAGACTGGACAGGTCTCTGGCTGGGTGGGTGGACAACTCTCAGTTAGACTGGAAAGGCCTCTGGCTGGGTGGATGACTCTCAGTTAGACTGGACAGGCCTCTGGCTGGGTGGATGACTCTCAGTTAGACTGGACAGGCCTCTGGCTGGGTGGACGACTCTCAGTTAGACTGGACAGGTATCTGGCTGGGTGGGTGCACGACTCTCAGATAGACTGGACAGGCCTCTGGCTGGGTGGACGACTCTCAGTTAGACTGGACAGGTCTCTGGCTGGGTGGACGACTCTCAGTTAGACTGGACAGGCCTCTGGCTGGGTGGACGACTCTCAGTTAGACTGGACAGGCCTCTGGCTGGGTGGACGACTCTCAGATAGACTGGACAGGCCTCTGGCTGGGTGGACGACTCTCAGTTAGACTGGACAGGCCTCTGGCTGGCTGGAGGACTCTCAGTTAGACTGGACAGGTCTCCTGCTGGCTGGAGGACTCTCAGTTAGACTGGACAGGCCTCTGGCTGGCTGGCTGGGTGGATGACTCTCAGTTAGACTGGAAACTGTGTGTCTGAGAGTTACATGAGGCCTGCCTCCTGTGAAGTGGATAACCTGGAGGATGGAGCGGGGATCAGATAACACACACACACACACACACACACACACACACACACACACAGCAGTCATTTGATGTCAGAACTCAGACTGGATAGACTCTGTGGTCTGCTGCTCTCAATACTAAATGCTCTGTAGAGATTCCTGTGTCTGTCGATGTACAGATATGATACAGACTGACTGACTGTTCTCTGTGTCTGTCGATGTACAGATATGATACAGACTGACTGACTGTTCTCTGTGTCTGTCGATATACAGATATGATACAGACTGACTGACTGTTCTCTGTGTCTGTCGATATACAGATATGATACAGACTGACTGACTGTTCTCTGTGTCTGTCGATATACAGATATGATACAGACTGACTGACTGTTCTCTGTGTCTGTCGATGTACAGATATGATACAGACTGACTGACTGTTCTCTGTGTCTGTCGATATACAGATATGATACAGACTGACTGACTGTTCTCTGTGTTAGTGACTTTTCTATGTCTTTACTGGTGCTGAGTGAAGGGCTCCTTTACCACAAAACAAGGCTCAGTGGTTCTGTGGCTTCAGTTATCGTGCAGTCAGGCAGGCAGTCAGTCAGTCAGTCAGGCAGTCAGTCAGTCAGTCAGGAACTCACAGTCAGTCAGTCAGTCAGTCAGCCAGGAACTCACAGTCAGTCAGTCAGCCAGGAACTCACAGTCAGTCAGTCAGTCAGGAACTCACAGTCAGTCAGTCAGTCAGTCAGGAACTCACAGTCAGTCAGTCAGGAACTCACAGTCAGTCAGTCAGTCAGTCAGGAACTCACAGTCAGTCAGTCAGGAACACACAGTCAGATAGTCCAGAGGTTTGTCAAGACAAGGCAGGCCTCAACAGGTCAGGGAGCGAAGAGCAGATAAAGATCAGCTTCAAAGAAAGACATGCTGGAGCAGACCGATCCCGTGTGGCTCAGTTGGTAGAGCGTTGACACCCGGGTTGTGGGTTCAATTCCCATGAACAAATAGGGACATGGAAACACTCACTTACTGTAAATTGCTCTGGATAAGAACGTCTGCTACATGACTCAAAATGTAAAAATTATTACTGGCATGCAGTTCACCCCTGTGATTGAGGAGGGGGGTTACTGTTCAGCACTTAGTGGTGTGTGTTTTTGTGTGAAAAGCAATATACAGTGGGGCAAAAAAGTATTTAGTCAGCCACCAATTGTGCAAGTTCTCCCACTTAAAAAGATGAGAGAGGCCTGTAATTTTCATCATAGGTACACTTCAACTATGAAAGACATAATTATTGACCAAATACTTATTTTCCACCATAATTTGCAAATAAATTATTAAAAAATCCTACAATGTGATTTTCTGGATTTTTTTCTCTCTCATTTTGTCTGTCATAGTTGAAGTGTACCTATGATGAAAATTACAGGCCTCTCTCATCTTTTTAAGTGGGAGAACTTGCACAATTGGTGGCTGACTAAATACTTTTTTTGCCCCACTGTAGTTACATAATATGAATCGATTGATTGAATGACTAACATATTGAATTTGATTGGTTGTGTTTCTCCAGACGGGATGTTCCAGCCGTCCTTCAGTCTCAACAAGTTGTGTAAGTTCTGTGACGTGGAGTCTTCATCCTGCAACGGAACAGGAAGCTGCCTCTCGAACTGCTCCATCACCTCCATCTGTCGTCTGGAGCAGGAAGTCTGCATCGCCATCTGGTAGGATTACGGTGGAGAGGGGGGGGGGGGGGGGGGGGGGGGGTCTGGGTCAGTCTGCATCTGGTAGGATTACAGTGGAGAGAGGGGGGGAGGTCTGGTTCAGTCTGCATCTGGTAGGATTACAGTGGAGAGGGGGGGGTCTGTGTCAGTCTGCATCTGGTAGGATTACAGTGGAGAGGGGGGGGTCTGTGTCAGTCTGCATCTGGTAGATTTACAGTGGAGAGGGGGGGGGGGGGTCTGTGTCAGTCTGCATCTGGTAGGATTACAGTGGAGAGGGGGGGGGGGGTCTGTGTCAGTCTGCATCTGGTAGGATTACAGTGGAGAGGGGGGGTGGGTCTGGGTCAGTCTGCATCTGGTAGGATTACAGTGGAGAGGGGGGGGGGGTCTGTGTCAGTCTCCATCTGGTAGGATTACAGTGGAGAGGGGGGGGGGGGGTCTGGGTCAGTCTGCATCTGGTAGGATTACAGTGGAGAGGAGGGGGGGGTCTGGGTCAGTCTGCATCTGGTAGGATTACAGTGGAGAGAGGGGGGGGGGTCTGGGTCAGTCTGCATCTGGTAGGATTACAGTGGAGAGGGGGGGGGGGGGTCTGGGTCAGTCTCCATCTGGTAGGATTACAGTGGAGAGGGAGGGGGGGGGGGTCTGTGTCAGTCTCGATCTGGTAGGGTTACAGTGGAGAGGGGGGGGGGGGGTCTGTGTCAGTCTCCATCTGGTAGGATTACAGTGGAGAGGGGGGGGTCTGGTTCAGTCTGCATCTGGTAGGATTACAGTGGAGAGGGGGGGGGGGGGTCTGGTTCAGTCTGCATCTGGTAGGTCTGGTAGGATTACAGTGGAGAGGGGGGGTGATTCTGTGTCAGTCTCCATCTGGTAGGGTTACAGTGGAGAGGGGGGGGTCTGTGTCAGTCTCCATCTGGTAGGATTACAGTGGAGAGGGGGGGGTCTGGTTCAGTCTGCATCTGGTAGGATTACAGTGGAGAGGGGGGGGGGGTCTGTGTCAGTCTGCATCTGGTAGGATTACAGTGGAGAGGGGGGGGGGGGGGTCTGTGTCAGTCTGCATCTGGTAGGATTACAGTGGAGAGGGGGGGTGGGTCTGTGTCAGTCTGCATCTGGTAGGTCTGGTAGGATTACAGTGGAGAGGGGGGGGGGGGTCTGGTTCAGTTTGCATCTGGTAGGATTACAGTGGAGAGGGGGGGGGGGTCTGTGTCAGTCTGTATCTGGTAGGATTACAGTGGAGAGGGGGGGTGGGTCTGGGTCAGTCTGCATCTGGTAGGATTACAGTGGAGAGGGGGGGGGTCTGGGTCAGTCTGCATCTGGTAGGATTACAGTGGAGAGTGGGGGGGTCTGTGTCAGTTTGCATCTGGTAGGATTACAGTGGAGAGGGGGGGGGGGTCTGTGTCAGTCTGCATCTGGTAGGATTACAGTGGAGAGGGAGGGGGGGTCTGTGTCTGGTAGGGTTATGGTGGAGAGGGGGGGGTCTGGGTCAGTCTGCATCTGGTAGGATTACAGTGGAGAGGGGGGGGGGGTCAGTCTGCATCTGGTAGGATTACAGTGGAGAGGGGCGGTCTGTGTCAGTCTCCAACTGGTAGGATTACGGTGGAGGGGGGGGGGGTCTGTGTCAGTCTCCATCTGGTAGGATTACAGTGGAGAGGGGGGGGGGGGGTCTGTGTCAGTCTCCAACTGGTAGGATTACGGTGGAGGGGGGGGGGGGTCTGTGTCAGTCTCCATCTGGTAGGATTACAGTGGAGAGGGGGGGGGGGGGGGGTCTGTGTCAGTCTCCATCTGGTAGGATTACAGTGGAGAGGAGGGGGTCTGTGTCAGTCTCCATCTGGTAGGATTACAGTGGAGAGGAGGGGAGGGGTCTGTGTCAGTCTCCATCTGGTGGGATTACGGTGGAGAGGGGGGGGGTCAGTCTGCATCTGGTAGGATTACAGTGGGAGGGGGGGGTCAGTCTGCATCTGGTAGGATTACGGTGGAGAGGGGGGGGGTCAGTCTGCATCTGGTAGGATTACAGTGGAGAGGGGGGGTCTGGGTCAGTCTGCATCTGGTAGGATTACAGTGGAGAGTGGGGGGGTCTGTGTCAGTTTGCATCTGGTAGGATTACAGTGGAGAGGGGGGGGGGGGTCTGTGTCAGTCTGCATCTGGTAGGATTACAGTGGAGAGGGAGGGGGGGTCTGTGTCTGGTAGGGTTATGGTGGAGAGGGGGGGTCTGGGTCAGTCTGCATCTGGTAGGATTACAGTGGAGAGGGGGGGGGGGTCAGTCTGCATCTGGTAGGATTACAGTGGAGAGGGGCGGTCTGTGTCAGTCTCCAACTGGTAGGATTACGGTGGAGGGGGGGGGGGTCTGTGTCAGTCTCCATCTGGTAGGATTACAGTGGAGAGGGGGGGGGGGTCTGTGTCAGTCTCCAACTGGTAGGATTACGGTGGAGGGGGGGGGGGGTCTGTGTCAGTCTCCATCTGGTAGGATTACAGTGGAGAGGGGGGGGGGGGGGTCTGTGTCAGTCTCCATCTGGTAGGATTACAGTGGAGAGGAGGGGGTCTGTGTCAGTCTCCATCTGGTAGGATTACAGTGGAGAGGAGGGGAGGGGTCTGTGTCAGTCTCCATCTGGTGGGATTACGGTGGAGAGGGGGGGGGGTCAGTCTGCATCTGGTAGGATTACAGTGGGAGGGGGGGGGTCAGTCTGCATCTGGTAGGATTACGGTGGAGAGGGGGGGGGTCAGTCTGCATCTGGTAGGATTACGGTGGAGAGGGGGGGGGGTCAGTCTGCATCTGGTAGGATTACGGACGGTGGGGAGGGGGGGGGGTCTGTGTCAGTCTCCATCTGGTAGGTTTACGGTGGAGAGGGGGCGGGGGGTTGTGTCAGTCTCTGTTTCTCTGTCTGTGTGTCTTACGATCTCTCTGTCTGTGTGTGTCTGTGCATGTTTGTGTGTCTGTCTCTCTCTCTCTCCATTATCTCCATTATCTCCAGGAGGAAGAATGACAGTAACTACAGCATCGAGACTCTGTGTCATGACCCCTCCAAGCCTCTGTACGGCGTCGAGCTGGATGACTACAACAGCTCTACGTGTTCCATGAAAGAGAAGAAGAGCTCTGGAGGACCGTTGTTCATCTGCTCCTGTACTGAGGAGGAGTGTAACGATAACCTGGCCTTCGCTCCGGGTGAGTACCTTCTCACACCTACTGTATCAGTCCATTAATCTAATACCCTTAGTCTGTTAGTGAGTACCTTACATACCTACTGTATCAGTCCATTAATCTAATACCCTTAGTCTGTTAGTGAGTACCTTACATACCTACTGTATCAGTCCATTAATCTAATACCCTTAGTCTGTTAGTGAGTACCTTACATACTGTACCTACTGTATCAGTCCATTCATCTAATACCCTTATTCTGTTAGTGAGTACCTTACATACCTACTGTATCAGTCCATTCATCTAATACCCTTATTCTGTTAGTGAGTACCTTCTCACACCTACTGTATCAGTCCATTCATCTAATACCCTTATTCTGTTAGTGAGTACCTTACATACCTACTGTATCAGTCCATTCATCTAATGCCCTTATTCTGTTAGTGAGTACCTTCTCACACCTACTGTATCAGTCCATTCATCTAATACCCTTATTCTGTTAGTGAGTACCTTACATACCTACTGTATCAGTCCATTCATCTAATACCCTTATTCTGTTAGTGAGTACCTTACATACTGTACCTACTGTATCAGTCCATTCATCTAATACCCTTATTCTGTTAGTGAGTACCTTACATACTGTACCTACTGTATCAGTCCATTCATCTAATACCCTTATTCTGTTAGTGAGTACCTTACATACCTACTGTATCAGTCCATTCATCTAATGCCCTTATTCTGTTAGTACCTTCTCACACCTACTGTATCAGTCCATTCATCTAATACCCTTAGTCTGTTAGTGAGTACCTTACATACCTACTGTATCAGTCAATTCATCTAATACCCTTAGTCTGTTAGTGAGTACCTTACATACTGTACCTACTGTATCAGTCCATTCATCTAATACCCTTAGTCTGTTAGTGAGTACCTTACATACTGTACCTACTGTATCAGTCCATTCATCTAATACCCTTATTCTGTTAGTGAGTACCTTACATACTGTACCTACTGTATCAGTCCATTCATCTAATACCCTTAGTCTGTTAGTGAGTACCTTACATACTGTACCTACTGTATCAGTCCATTCATCTAATACCCTTAGTCTGTTAGTGAGTACCTTACATACTGTACCTACTGTATCAGTCCATTCATCTAATACCCTTATTCTGTTAGTGAGTACCTTACATACCTACTGTATCAGTCAATTCATCTAATACCATTACTGTGGGAGTAAGGTTGAGGTAGACAGTGTAGAATAGTGTGGGCCCTATCTCCTCCAGCCCTGTGAGAGGTAGAGGTAGAGGTCGAGGGAGACAGTGTGGTGTGGTGTAGCGTGGGACCTGTCTCCTCCAGCTCTGTGAGAGGTAGAGGTAGAGGGAGACAAATGTAGAATAGTGTGGGCCCTATCTCCTCCAGCCCCGTGAGAGGTAGAGGTAGAGGGAGACAAATGTAGAATAGTGTGGGCCCTATCTCTTCCAGCCCCGTGAGAGGTAGAGGTAGACAGTGTAGAATAGTGTGGGCCCTATCTCCTCCAGCCCTGTGAGAGGTAGAGGTAGACAGTATAGAATAGTGTGGGACCTATCTCCTCCAGCCCTGTGAGAGGTAGAGGTAGACAGTATAGAATAGTGTGGGACCTATCTCCTCCAGCCCTGTGAGAGGTGGAGGTAGACAGTGTAGAATAGTGTGGGACCTATCTCCTCCAGCCCTGTGAGAGGTAGAGGTAGACAGTATAGAATAGTGTGAGCCCTATCTCCTCCAGCCCTGTGAGAGGTAGAGGTAGACAGTGTAGAATAGTGTGGGCCCTATCTCCTCCAGCCCTGTGAGAGGTAGAGGTAGACAATATAGAATAGTGTGGGCCCTATCTCCTCCAGCCCTGTGAGAGGTAGAGGTAGACAGTATAGAATAGTGTGAGCCCTATCTCCTCCAGCCCTGTGAGAGGTAGAGGTAGAGGTCGAGGGAGACAGTGTAGTGTGGTGTAGCGTGGGCCCTATCTCCTCCAGCCCTGTGAGAGGTAGAGGTAGACAGTGTAGAATAGTGTGGGACCTATCTCCTCCAGCCCTGTGAGAGGTAGAGGTAGAGGTCGAGGGAGACAGTGTAGTGTGGTGTAGCGTGGGACCTGTGGGGCCTATCTCCTCCAGCCCTGTGAGAGGTAGAGGTAGAGGTCGAGGGAGACAGTGTAGTGTGGTGTAGCGTGGGACCTGTGGGGCCTATCTCCTCCAGCCCTGTGAGAGGTAGAGGTAGAGGTCGAGGGAGACAGTGTAGTGTGGTGTAGCGTGGGACCTGTGGGGCCTATCTCCTCCAGCCCTGTGAGAGGTAGAGGTAGAGGTCGAGGGAGACAGTGTAGTGTGGTGTAGCGTGGGACCTGTGAGACCTATCTCCTCCAGTCCTGTGAGAGGTAGAGGTAGAGGTCGAGGGAGACAGTGTAGTGTGGTGTAGCGTGGGACCTGTGGGGCCTATCTCCTCCAGCCCTGTGAGAGGTAGAGGTAGACAGTATAGAATAGTGTGAGCCCTATCTCCTCCAGCCCTGTGAGAGGTAGAGGTAGAGGTCGAGGGAGACAGTGTAGTGTGGTGTAGCGTGGGCCCTATCTCCTCCAGCCCTGTGAGAAGTAGAGGTAGACAGTGTAGAATAGTGTGGGACCTATCTCCTCCAGCCCTGTGAGAGGTAGAGGTCGAGGGAGACAGTGTAGTGTGGTGTAGCGTGGGACCTGTGGGGCCTATCTCCTCCAGCCCTGTGAGAGGTAGAGGTCGAGGGAGACAGTGTAGTGTGGTGTAGCGTGGGACCTGTGGGGCCTATCTCCTCCAGCCCTGTGAGAGGTAGAGGTAGAGGTCGAGGGAGACAGTGTAGTGTGGTGTAGCGTGGGACCTGTGGGGCCTATCTCCTCCAGTCCTGGTAGAGGTAGAGGTCGAGGGAGACAGTGTAGTGTGGTGTAGCGTGGGACCTGTGGGGCCTATCTCCTCCAGCCCTGTGAGAGGTAGAGGTAGAGGTAGAGGGAGACAGTGTAGTGTGGTGTAGCGTGGGACCTGTGGGGCCTATCTCCTCCAGCCCTGTGAGAGGTAGAGGTAGAGGTAGAGGGAGACAGTGTAGTGTGGTGTAGCGTGGGACCTGTGGGGCCTTGCAGGAGATCTCAGACATGTGGTTTCCTGTCTGTGCTTTACTCAAAGCAGAAACATCTCAGCCACATGCTACTGCACAGACTGTATAGAAAGATAGAGAGAGACAGGAGAGAGAAGGAGAGAGAGACACAGGAGATGGGAGAGAGACAGGAGATGGGAGAGAGAAGAAGAGAGGGAGAGAGAGAGACAGGAGATGGGAGAGAGAAGAAGAGAGAGAGACAGGAGAGAGAAGGAGCGAGAAGGAGAGAGAGACACAGGAGATGGAAGAGAGAATGAGAGAGAGAGAGACAGGAGATGGGAGAGAGAAGAAGAGAGGGAGAGAGAGAGATAGGAGATGGGAGAGAGAAGAAGAGAGGGAGAGAGAGAGATAGGAGATGGGAGAGAGAAGAAGAGAGAGAGAGAGAGAGACAGGAGATGGGAGAGAGAAGAAGAGAGGGAGAGAGAGAGACAAGAGAGGAGGAAACCTGAGTCTACGCCCTCATTATGGTGAATCACTAAAACAATACAGAAATACACTACGGAAAAAGAAGGAACAGCATGTCAGAAATCAACCCAATGTAATTAAAGAATCCATAGACTCTAACCACTTCTGTGAAAATTGGAAAACACTAAACAAACAACAACACAAAGAATTATCTATCCAAAATGGAGATGTATGGATAAACCACTTCTCCAATCTTTTTGTCTCTATAACAAAGAATAAAGAGCAAAAACATATGCATGATCAAACACAGATCTTAGAATCAACTATTAAAGACCAGAACCCACTGGATTCCAGAACCCACTGGATTCTCCAATTACCTTGAACGAGTTACAGGACAAAATACAAACCCTCAAACCCCAAAAGGACTGTGGTGTCGATGGTATCCTCACTGAAAACAAATTCCAATTGGCTATACTTAAACTCTTTAACATCATCCTTAGCTCTGGCATCTTCCCCAATATTTGGAACCAAGGACTGATCACCCCAATCCACAAAAATGGAGACACATTTGACCCCAATAATTACCGTGGGATATGCGTCAACAGCAACCTTGGGAAAATCCTCTGCATTATCATTAACAGCAGACTCGTACATGTCCTCAGTGAAAACAATGTACTGAGCAAATGTCAAATTAAAATAGGCAAAAACACACACATTTCTTCCCACATGGTCGTGGGGTGAGACAAGGATTCAGCTTAAGCCCCACCCTCTTCAACATATATTTCAACAAATTGGCGCGGGCACTAGAACAGTCTGCAGCACCCGGCCTCACCCTACTAGAATCTGAAGTCAAATGTCTACTGTTTGCTGGTGATCTATCATTCCCTAGCATAGCATAGCATCATCCCCCTAGGCCCTATCATTACCTAGCATAGCATAGCATCATCCCCCTAGGCCCTATCATTCCCTAGCATAGCATAGCATCATCCCCCTAGGCCCTATCATTCCCTAGCATAGCATAGCATCCTCCCCCTAGGCCCTAGCATTCCCTAGCATAGCGTAGCATTCCCCCTCTACACCCTATCCTTCCCTAGCATAACATAGCATAGCATTTTTCCCCAGGCCCTATTATTCCCTAGCATAGCATAGCATTCTCCCCCGAGGCCCTAGCATTCCCTAGCATAGCATAGCATTCTCCCCCTAAGCCCTAGCATAGCATAGCATATTATAGCATTCTCCCCCTAGGCCCTAGCATAGCATATTATAGCATTCTCGCCCTAGCATAGCATAGCATATTATAGCATTCTCCCCCTAGGCCCTATCATTCCATTGGACTAGTAACCGGAAGGTTGCAAGTTCAAACCCCCTTTGTTTCCTGTCGGCTTCCTTTGTTTCCTGTCGGCTTGGCCAGACGTCTCTTGTTTCTAATCAGTCACTCAGAAGATCTGTCTGGATCACTGTGTTACTCTGTAATGTCCTCCTTTGACAGCTTCAATTGAGAAGTGAAGCTTGGTCAACGTAGAGAAGGGAAGTGTAGTCAATGTAGAGAAGGGAAGTGTAGTCAATGTAGAGAAGGGAAGAGTAGTCAACGTAGAGAAGGGAAGTGTAGTCAACGTAGAGAAGGGAAGTGTAGTCAACGTAGAGAAGGGAAGTGTAGTCAACATAGAGAAGGGAAGTGTAGTCAACGTAGAGAAGGGAAGTGTAGTCAACGTAGAGAAGGGAAGTGTAGTCAACGTAGAGAAGGGAAGTGTAGTCAATGTAGAGAAGGGAAGTGTAGTCAACGTAGAGAAGGGAAGTGTAGTCAACGTAGAGAAGGGAAGTGTAGTCAATGTAGAGAAGGGAAGTGTAGTCAACGTAGAGAAGGGAAGGGAAGTCAACATAGAGAAGGGAAGCGTAGTCAACATAGAGAAGGGAAGTGTAGTCAACGTAGAGAAGGGAAGTGTAGTCAATGTAGAGAAGGGAAGTGTAGTCAACATAGAGAAGGGAAGTGTAGTCAACATAGAGAAGGGAAGAGTAGTCAATGTAGAGAAGGGAAGCCACAAAAACAAGTTTATAATAATGTGTGTTTTTTTTTTTTTGGGGGGGGGGGCAGCTGTCAGACTTACTTTCACTCTCTAAAAGTCGCCTGTAATTCAACTCACGTGATTTAGAGATAAGGATGTAATTCATTAATTCATATCAATTCACGGTGTGTTGAAAAGATCTGTCTGTGTTAACTGTTGTTCAAGGTTTCTGAGCTTGTTTCCCATCCCTGGGTTATTTTTACAATCCCAGATTATGAATAATATCCTCCTCATCAGCTGTCCCAATGCATTCTGGTCACTGGCTATTGTATTATAATAGAAGAAGAAGAAGAAGAAGAAGAAGAAGAAGAAGGGAAAATATGCCTTGAGCCTTTATTCCAGTCAGTCGGTCGCTCTGTGAGATTTAACAGTTCCTTATACTGTGGAATCTTGGCCTGCAGTCACACTGAACAGTTTTAAAGAGGAGTGACTCACAGGAACACAGAGAGAGAGAGAGGGGGGGAGGGAGGTAGAGGGCGGGGAGGGAGAGAGAGAGAGAGGAGAGAGAGAGAGGAGCAGAGGGCAGGGAGGGAGGTTAGAGGAAGGGGGCGGGAGGGGGGGGAGGAGAGAGAGAGGAGAAGTCAAGAGGGGGGGGGGGGGGGGAGGGAGGGAGGGTGAGGGCAGGGGGGAGGGGAGAGAGAGAGAGGGGGGGGGGGAGAGAGAGAGGGGGGAGGGAG
>NW_022265809.1:232500-241683 GCF_002021735.2 Oncorhynchus kisutch | reverse complement strand
TCTCTCTGTCTCTCTCTCTTTTTCTCTCTCTCTCTCTCTCTCTCTCTCTCTCTCTTGTTCTTTCTCTATCTCTCTGTCTCTGTTTCTCTCTCTCTCTCTTCTCCCTGTTTCTTGTCTCACTCTCTCTCTCTCTCTCTCTCTCTCTCTCTCTCTCTCTCTCTCTCTCTCTCTCTCTCTCTCTCTCTCTCTCTGTCGTGCTCTCTCTCTCTCTCTCTCATTCTCTATCTCTCTCTCTCTATCTGCCTCCCCCCTCTCTATCTCCTCTCTCTCTACTAAAAAGGCTGTGTGATTAGTTAGAGACACACCTTGGCATGTCCACACTGCCAAACTATGTTCAGTAAAGTTTTATTTGTAGCTTGTGAGCACTCTGCTCTCCCTCTCCTTCTCTCAACATGTTTTTAAAAACTACTGGAAGTATATGACTTTCTAAAGCTCAGCCTGAAGAGATCAACTGACTGTTTTACTGTCCCCCTCCTACCTATCTGTAACAACAAACACCAACCACACTATCAAGTTTTTATTCAAGCCCCCCCCCCCCAGCCCAGTTCCCTGCCCCACTGCACTGCCTCCTGCCCAGTGCCCAACCACACTGCCCCCCCCCAACCCCAGTTCGCTGCCCCCAGCCTCACAGCCCTGCCTCCTGCCCCCCCCCCAGCCTCACAGCCCTGCCTCCTGCCCCCCCCCCCCCCCCCCCCCAGCCTCACAGCCCTGCCTCCTGCCTCCCCCCTCCCCCCCCCCAGCCCCAGTCCCTGCCCCCAGCCTCACACCCGCAGCACGTAGCTGGCAGAGAGGCTCTGTGTTTGGGTGTGGAGTCTCTGGACGTCCTTCGGGTGGTAAACGGCCAGCCCGGCGGTTCAACCCACAGTGTGCCAGACAGGGGTGAATTTTCCTCAGAGAGACACAGACTGAGACAGGACATTGAAACTGGTGCCCAGAGTAGAGAGCACCCACGGGACACAGTGTCTCCTCTGTTTCCACTCTGGACCGGAGGGTGTTTGGTTTGGGTGCTAAGTCTTACCTTACCAGGCCCGAATATAAGTTGTGTGCGTTGAGACCCTTTCTATTCTACTCTATTCTACTCTACTCTATTCTATTCTACTCTACTCTATTATATTATATTCTACTCTACTCGATTCTATTATATTATATTATATTATATTCTACTCTACTCTATTCTACTCTACTCTATTCTACTCTATTCTACTCTATTCTATTGTACTCTACTCTATTCTATTCTTGTTAGGTGGCAGGGCCCTCTCCACCTAGAGAACACAGAGATATATGGAAGGGTCAAGGATAGAATGTCTCTATTCATATCTGAACTCTATTCATATCTGAATATTCATATCTGAACTCTATTCATATCTGAACTCTATTCATATCTGAATATTCATATCTGAACTCTATTCATATCTGGACTCTTTTCATATCTGGACTCTATTCATATCTGAATATTCATATCTGAATATCATATCTGGACTCTTTTCATATCTGAATATTCATATCTGACCTCTATTCATATCTGAATATTCATATCTGGACTCTATTCATATCTGAATATTCATATCTGACTCTATTCATATCTGAATATTCATATCTGGACTCTATTCATATCTGGACTCTATTCATATCTGAATATTCATATCTGACCTCTATTCATATCTGAATATTCATATCTGGACTCTATTCATATCTGGACTCTATTCATATCTGAATATTCATATCTGGACTCTATTCATATCTGGACTCTATTCATATCTGGACTCTATTCATATCTGGACTCTATTCATATCTGAACTCTATTCATATCTGGACTCTATTCATATCTGAACTCTATTCATATCTGGACTCTATTCATATCTGGACTCTATTCATATCTGGACTCTATTCATATCTGAATATTCATATCTGGACTCTATTCATATCTGGACTCTATTCATATCTGAATATTCATATCTGGACTCTATTCATATCTGGACTCTATTCATATCTGGACTCTATTCATATCTGGACTCTATTCATATCTGGACTCCTATTCATATCTTTACATATAAACACTATTATCCGTGTGACATTGAGAGTGAACGTCACCAGACGTCACCAGACGTCACCAGACGACACCAGACGTCGCCAGACGTCACCAGACGTCGCCAGACGTCGCCAGACGTCACCAGACGTCGCCACAATCACTGTAGCGTTTTATAAAAGCTGCATTTTATTCTGTACCAAGTAAAAAGGGGTTTGGGACTTTTCTATTTGTGAAACACAATGCAACAACACAACGTTATCAAACAGCTCTGACCTTTTTCCCCCTCCTTGTTCTGGGGAATATCCTGTCCTCGTTTACACTGGACCACTATGTCTCACTCTGTCTCGCGTCCTGGACATGTAGCCTCACACCACAGTGGATTATTACACAGCAATCACTGTTTCTGAGAGGGTGAAAAGGTATATGTCCAACCATGTGTTAGATGTACTTATATGCGTGGTCAGTTTTATTCATGACAGCATGCTTGTGTCACCAGTGGGAATCAAACCAGGTTTTCCTGCTCACCAACCCAAAGTCTTAACCATTAGGCCAGGAGGTCGTCATCAAGGTACGAGGGCTACCTCTTTACAAGAGCCTGATTCATTAGACCAGGAGGTCCTCATCAAGGTACGAGGGCTACCTCTTTCCAAGAGCCTGATTCATTAGACCGAGAGGTCCTCATCAAGATACGAGAGCTACCTCTTTACAAGATCCTGATTCATTAGACGAGAGGTCCTCATCAAGGTACTAGGGCTACCTCTTTACAAGAGCCTGATTTCCAATCACCTGCTACATGTGCTCTATTCTAAACCTCCCCTCTCTCTCTCCTGTGTTCTCCCCCGACCATGGAGTCCCCGGTGATATCAGTCATCCTGATCAGCCTGTTACCCTTACTGGTCCTAGTTAGGATTAGACTAACTAACCTAGTAACTCGTTTTTCTCTGTGTCCTCTCTCCAGTGGTCGGGCCCAACCATCGAGCCCCCGGTGGTATCGATCATCCTGATCAGCCTGTTGCCCTTACTGGTCCTAGTGGTAGTAGTCATCACTATGTTCTATTGGTACCGGGTCCAACGCCATCGCAAACTCAGCCAGGAACAGTGGGACAGCAAGAAGTCCAAACGCAAGGGCAAAGGTGAGGACTACCACAATGGAATAAATCAGTCTGTCAGCAACTCAATCAATCAGTCATGAGATCAATCAGTCTGTTATCAAATCAATCAATCAGTCATGAGATCAATAATCAACTCTATCAATCAGTCATGAGATCAATAATCAACTCAACCAATCAGTCATGAGATCAATAATCAACCTCAATCAATCAGTCATGAGATCAATAATCAACTTAATAAAATAATAATGAGATCAATCAGTCTGTCATCAACTCAATCAATCAGTCATGAAATCAATAATCAAACTCAATCAATCAGTCATGAGATCAATAATCAACTCAATCAATCAGTCATGATTCAATAATCAACTCAATCAATCAGTCATGAGAATCAATAATCAACTCAATCAATCAGCTCATGAGATCATTAATCAACTCAATCAATCAGTCATGAGATCAATAATCAACTCAATCAATCAGTCATGAGATCAATAATCAACTCAATCAATCAGTCATGAGATCAATAATCAACTCAATCAATCAGTCATGAGATCAATTAATCAACTCAATCAATCAGTCAGAGATCAATAATCAACTCAATCAATCAGTCATGAGATCAATAATCAACTCAATCAATCAGTCCATGAGATCAATAATCAACTCAACAATCAGTCATGAGATCAATCAGTCTGTCATCAACTCAATCAATCAGTCATGATATCAATAATCAACTCAATCAATCAGTCATGAGATCAATAATCAACTCAATCAATCAGTCATGAGATCAATAATCAACTTAATAAAATAATCATGAGATCAAACAGTCTGTCATCAACTCAATCATGAGATAATGCGATCAATCAGTCTGTCATCAACTCAATCATGAGATCAATCATTCTGTCATCAACTCAATCAATCAGTCATGAGATCAATAATCAACTCAATCAATCAGTCATGAGATCAATAATCAACTCAATCAATCAGTCATGAGATCAATAATCAACTCAATCAATCAGTCATGAGATCAATAATCAACTCAATCAATCAGTCATGAGATCAATAATCAACTTAATAAAATAATCATGAGATCAAACAGTCTGTCATCAACTCAATCATGAGATAATGCGATCAATCAGTCTGTCATCAACTCAATCATGAGATCAATCATTCTGTCATCAACTCAATCAATCAGTCATGAGATCAATAATCAACTCAATCAATCAGTCATGAGATCAATAATCAACTCAATCAATCAGTCATGAGATCAATAATTAACTCAATCAATCAGTCATGAGATCAATAATCAACTCAATCAATCAGTCATGAGATCAATAATCAACTCAATCAATCAGTCATGAGATCAATAATCAACTCAATCAATCAGTCATGAGATCAATAATCAACTCAATCAATCAGTCATGAGATCAATAATCAACTCAATCAATCAGTCATGAGATCAATAATCAACTCAATCAATCAGTCATGAGATCAATAATCAACTCAATCAATCAGTCATGAGATCAATAATCAACTCAATCAATCAGTCATGAGATCAATCAGTCTGTCATCAACTCAATCAATCAGTCATGAGATCAATAATCAACTAAATCAATCAGTCATGAGATCAATAATCAACTCAATCAATCAGTCATGAGATCAATAATCAACTTAATAAAATAATCATGAGATCAAACAGTCTGTCATCAACTCAATCATGAGATAATGCGATCAATCAGTCTGTCATCAACTCAATCATGAGATCAATCATTCTGTCATCAACTCAATCAATCAGTCATGAGATCAATAATCAACTCAATCAATCAGTCATGAGATCAATAATCAACTCAATCAATCAGTCATGAGATCAATAATTAACTCAATCAATCAGTCATGAGATCAATAATTAACTCAATCAATCAGTCATGAGATCAATAATTAACTCAATCAATCATTCTGTCATCAAGTCAATCATGAAAATGATCCTTCAGGTTATAGTGTGTTAATCCTGGATAATTGTTTTAAATCCATTACGTTGTTTCTGTCAGGAGTGACTGGCTTTATATGTGATTTTACTGTCCAATAGATTCAAACAATCAATACGTGTTTCAATCAATAAATAGGTCTGGACTGCAGCATCATGATGGACGACGATGGATCAGACAGCAGCTCAACGCACGCCAACAACCTCAACCACAACACTGAACCCCTACCCATCGAGCTGGACCTGCAGGTCTGGACACCTGTCTGGTTGTTGATGTTGTTTGTTGTTGTTGTTGTCCTTCTTCTCCTTCTTTCTCCTTCTTCTTCTCCTTCGTCTTCTCCTTCTTCTCCTTCTTCTTCTCCTTCTTCTCCTTCTTCTCCTTCTTCTTCTCCTTCTTCTTCTCCTTCTTCTTCTCCTTCTTCTCCTTCTCCTCCTCCTTCTTCTCCTTCTTCTCCTTCTTCTTCTCCTCCTCCTTCTTCTCCTTATTCTCCTTCTCCTCCTGCTTCTTTTCCTTCTTCTTCTCCTCCTTCTTCTTCTCCTCCTTCTTCTTCTCCTTCTTCTCCTTCTTCTTCTCCTCCTTCTTCTCCTTCTTCTCCTTCTTCTTCTCCTCCTCCTTCTTCTCCTCTTCTTCTCCTTCTTCTCCTTCTTCTCCTTCTTCTTCTCCTCCTTCTTCTCCTTCTTCTCCTTCTTCTTCTCCTCCTCCTTCTTCTTCTCCTTCTCCTCCTCCTTCTTCTCCTTCTTCTCCTTCTTCTTCTCCTCCTCCTTCTTCTCCTTCTTCTTCTCCTCCTTCTTCTTCTCCTCCTTCTTCTTCTCCTTCTTCTCCTTCTTCTTCTCCTCCTTCTTCTCCTTCTTCTCCTTCTTCTTCTCCTCCTCCTTCTTCTCCTTCTTCTCCTCCTTCTCCTTCTTCTCCTTCTTCTTCTCCTCCTCCTTCTTCTCCTTCTTCTCCTCCTTCTTCTCCTTCTCCTCCTGCTTCTTTTCCTTCTTCTCCTCCTTCTTCTCCTTCTCCTCCTGCTTCTTTTCCTTCTTCTTCTTCTCCTCCTTCTTCTTCTCCTCCTTCTTCTTCTCCTTCTTCTCCTCCTTCTCCTTCTTCTTCATCTTCTTCTCCTTCTTCTTCTTCCTACACGTAAACTGTATTAGGCGTGAGTATTAGTCACTCTGGATAAAAGCGTCTGCTAAATGGCATTTCTTTTTATATGCGTCTCCTTCTTCCTCTTCCTCTTCTACTAGAAATCCTTTGTAGTGCAATGCCGACTTTAGGTCTTTTCCCTGTGGTGCTCATTTCAACTTCCTGTTCTTTTCTGCTTTAGACTAGCCCTAACTTCTCACTTTTACTCCAACCACAGGTGGGTAAGGGTTATAACCAGATTTACTGTATATTATATTGACATTAGGTGGGTAAGGGTTATAACCAGATTTACTGTATATTATATCTACATTAGGTGGGTAAGGGTTATAACCAGATTTACTAGTATATTATATCTACATTAGGTGTGTAAGGGTTATAACCAGATTTACTGTATATTATATCTACATTAGGTGGGTAAGGGTTATAACCAGATTTACTGTATATTATATCTACATTAGGTGGGTAAGGGGCGCTTCGCTGAGGTTTTCAAGGCCAAGCTGAGGCAGCCCGGCTCCTCGTCGGACCAGTATGAGACGGTGGCCGTGAAGATCTTCCCTGAGGAAGAGTACGCATCGTGGAAGAACGAGAAGGACATCTTCTCCGACATCGACCTTCGCCACGACAACGTCCTCCACTTCCTCACAGCAGAGGAGAGAAAGGTAGTGTAGCGTCCCTGTTTCATCCATCCCAAATGGCACTCTAATCCCTATATAGTGCACTTCTTTGGCCTAATCGCAGCCTATGTTATCTTTGTTGCACTTTACTGAAGGGATCACAGGGATACATACTGTATATTGTTGTTCACTAGTTCTAGATTACAGAGATACATAATGTATATTGTTGTTCACTAGTTCTAGATTACAGGGATACATACTGTGTTGTCCACTGTCTCTACATTACAGAGATACATACTGTGTTGTCCACTGTCTCTACATTACAGAGATACATACTGTGTTGTCCACTGTCTCTAGATTACAGGGACACATACTGTATATTGTTGTTCACTAGTTCTAGAGGGATACATACTGTGTTGTCCACTGTCTCTAGATTACAGGGACACACACTGTATATGGTTGTTCACTAGTTCTAGATTACAGGGACACATACTGTGTTGTCCACCCACTGTCTCTAGATTACAGGGAGACATACTGTATATTGTTGTCCACTAGTTCTAGATTACAGGGACACATACTGTGTTGTCCACTGTCTCTAGATTACAGGGACACACACTGTATATGGTTGTTCACTAGTTCTAGATTACAGGGACACATACTGTGTTGTCCACCCACTGTCTCTAGATTACAGGGAGACATACTGTATATTGTTGTCCACTAGTTCTAGATTACAGGGACACATACTGTGTTGTCCACCCACTGTCTCTAGATTACAGGGAGACATACTGTATATTGTTGTCCACTAGTTCTAGATTACAGGGACACATACTGTGTTGTCCACTGTCTCTAGATTACAGGGATACATACTGTATATTGTTGTCCACTAGTTCTAGATTACAGGGATAGGATGTAGATATATTTGCTCATACTTCAGTCTGAGACTGACATCGTTAAAGTCCTTTAAGGTGACGTCCAAATGACAGGTGTTGTACATAACAAAGTCATCAACAATTGGATCATCTCTAACCAATCAGAGGTGCCCACGTGTGTTCTGGCTCTGGCCCAACCCGTCCGGTTTTCTGGACCAATCAGAAGTGTCAAAGCCACCTTTACCCGCGTGTGTTCTGCCTCTGGCCCAACCCGTCCGGTTTTCTGGACCAATCAGAGCAGTTAGAATGTGTTTGCGTGTTAGAAATCGTCCGGGAGGAACTCAGATCCAGACTCGTTGTGGAGAAGAAACTCCCGTCCGTGGGCGTGGCTTAGCGTCAGGCAAGAGCAAAGAGCTTTGGGTCGTCAGGCAAACAAACAGACCACTTTAAGCTAATTGTTCCCAACACCCTTTCTAACCGTTTCTCGTCATGGTGTCTTTTTGTCCTTTGTAGATGTCGAAGCAGTACTGGCTGATCACAGCCTTCCACCCCCGAGGAAACCTTCAGGAGTACCTGACCCGTAACCTGGTCTCCTGGGAGGATCTACGGGGTCTGGGCGGGTCCCTGGCCTGCGGGGTGGCACACCTTCACAGTGACCACACGGCCTGCGGGCGGCCCAAAGTGCCCATCGTACACCGCGACCTGAAGAGCTCTAACATCCTGGTGAAGCAGGATCTGACCTGTTGTCTGTGTGACTTTGGACTGGGGCTCAGACTGGATAACACCATGACAGTGGATGATCTAGCAAACAGCGGACAGGTGAGAGGTAACTGGTGTTGTTGTTGATGTAAACATTACAGCCCTTATGACACTGTCAGTAGACGGCCTTGTCAACAGTCGGACAGGTGAGAGGTAACTGGTGTTGTTGTTATTGTTTACAGTGTTGTTTCTGATGTAAACATAAGACCTTACACACCCTATAACACAACCTGTAATCTACGTCCTGCTGTTCAGAGAGGGTGATGGTTTACAGAGATATCTGAGTACTGAGTAAGATGCAGCCTTACGTCCCGCTGTTCAGAGAGGGTGGTGTTTTACAGAGATATCAGAGTACTGAGTAAGATGCAGCCTTACGTCCCGCTGTTCAGAGAGGGTGGTGTTTTATAGAGATATCAGAGTACTGAGTAAGATGCAGCCTTACGTCCCGCTGTTCAGAGAGGGCGATGGTTTACAGAGATATCAGAGTACTGAGTAAGATGCAGCCTTACGTCCCGCTGTTCAGAGAGGGTGGTGTTTTATAGAGATATCAGAGTACTGAGTAAGATGCAGCCTTACGTCCCGCTGTTCAGAGAGGGTGGTGTTTTACAGAGATATCAGAGTACTGAGTAAGATGCAGCCTTACGTCCCGCTGTTCAGAGAGGGTGATGGTTTACAGAGATATCAGAGTACTGAGTA
>NW_022265809.1:207500-225000 GCF_002021735.2 Oncorhynchus kisutch | reverse complement strand
CTCTAGAGCCCTATTCCCTATATAGTACACTACTCTAGAGCCCTATTCCCTATATAGTACACTACTCTAGAGCCCTATTCCCTATATAGTACACTACTCTAGAGCCCTATTCCCTATATAGTACACTACTCTAGAGCCCTATTCCCTATATAGTACACTACTCTAGAGCCCTATTCCCTATATAGTACACTACTCTAGAGCCCTATTCCCTATATAGTACACTACTCTAGAGCCCTATTCCCTATATAGTACACTAATCTAGAGCCCTATTCCCTATATAGTACACTACTCTAGAGCCCTATTCCCTATATAGTACACTACTCTAGAGCCCTATTCCCTATATAGTACAGTATCTCATGTTGTAACTAGTAGTGTTGTGGTAGAGTATCTCATACAGTAACTAGTAGTGTGTCATGGTAGAGTATCTCATACAGTAACTAGTAGTGTGGTGGTAGAGTATCTCATGCAGTAACTAGTAGTATGATGGTAGAGTATCTCATGCAGTAACTACTAGTGTGATTGTAGAGTATCTCATACAGTAACTAGTAGTGTGTGCTGGTAGAGTATCTCATACAGTAACTAGTAGTGTCATGGTAGATCACCTCATACAGTAACTAGTAGTGTGTCATGGTAGAGTATCTCATACAGTAACTAGTAGTGTCATGGTAGATCACCTCATACAGTAACAAGTAGTATCATGGTAGAGTATCTCATACAGTAACTAGTAGTGTCATGGTAGAGTATCTCATACAGTAACTAGTAGTGTCATGGTAGAGTATCTCATACAGTAACTAGTAGTGTGATGGTAGAGTATCTCATACAGTAACTAGTAGTGTGATGGTAGATCACATCATACAGTAACTAGTAGTGTGATGGTAGATCACCTCATACAGTAACTAGTAGTATGATGGTAGATCACCTCATACAGTAACTAGTAGTGTGATGGTAGATCACCTCATACAGTAACTAGTAGTGTGATGGTAGATCACCTCATACAGTAACTAGCAGTGTGGTGGTAGATCACCTCATACAGTAACTAGCAGTGTGGTGGTAGATCACCTCATACAGTAACTAGTAGTGTGATTGTAGATCACCTCATACAGTAACTAGTAGTGTGATGGTAGATCACCTCATACAGTAACTAGTAGTGTGATGGTAGATCACCTCATACAGTAACTAGCAGTGTGGTGGTAGATCACCTCATACAGTAACTAGTAGTGTGATGGTAGATCACCTCATACAGTAACTAGTAGTGTGATGGTAGATCACCTCATACAGTAACTAGAGCAGTGTGATGGTAGATCACCTCATACATTAACTAGTAGTGTGATTGTAGATCACCTCATACAGTAACTAGCAGTGTGGTGGTAGATCACCTCATACAGTAACTAGTAGTGTGATTGTAGATCACCTCAGCTCCTGCATGGCTCCCAGGAGGAGGAATCTGTGGAATGTTTACAATGTGAAGGAGACATCAGAACTCTTTCCCTTCTTTGGGCAGGAGGGAGATGACAGCCCTTCCTGTGAGAGTGTGAGGAAGTGAATGAGTGAGTTTGGAGTGGGAAGTGGGGTGTATGTGTGTGTGTGTGTGTGTGTAAACGTCAGGCCATATGTTTGAAAGAATTGCAGGGGTTAGACAGTGTGTGCTACTCTTTAACCTGTCTGCGACCGGCATCTCTTGATGAAAACACTGATAATAGACAGATAGAAGACATTATAAATCCTCTCAGCTGGAATGATGCTTCTCAGCTTCCTAATGCTCCTCTGAGGCTTCTCAGCTTCCTAATGTTCTTCTATGTGTGTGTGTGTGTGTGTGTGTGTGTGTGTGTGTGTGTGTGTGTGTGTGTGTGTGTGTGTGCATGTGCGTGTGTGTGTGTGTGTGTGTTGTAGTTGTGTGTGTCTCTACTGTATATCAGACCCAGTACAGGAGACTCTGGTCCAGTCCTCTTTACCCAGGGCTTATCTACGGGGGGGGAGGCAAGTCAGCCTATGTATCTTGGACAGTTGCAGTGAAATGGATACTGCTGGTGGCCTGACTGCACTTCTCCTCTTGCCTCTCTTCAAGCCAACAACAGCACGACTAGGGGACACAAATACAGCCCTGCTGTTGTTGTGGTAGTTCCACATCTCTCTCTCTCTCTCTCTCTCTCTCTCTCTCTCTCTCTCTCTGTCTCTCTCTCTCTCTCTCTCTCTCTCCCTCTATCTGTCTGGATTGAATTTGTGTGTCCTGAATTAGCCCATGGTCGGTGGGCCGAACCAGGCAGCAGGACGGCCAGTCTATAAGCAGTGGAGTAGGACAAGGGTGAGGAGAGGACCTGCCAGTCAGCCTGCCTGGGGAGGAAGGGGAATGCCCCTGCCTGGCCCTGGGAGACAGAGTAGTAGGGTGGGCAGCAGGTGGCAGAGCAGGGCTGCCTGGGGAGGAAGGGGAATGCCCCTGCCTGGCCCTGGGAGACAGAGTAGTAGGGTGGGCAGCAGCTGGGACCCCTACAGCCAGACATTCCATCCATCTCCACCGGGCTTGAATTACCTACAGCAACAACAGCCACAGCACCAGGTTAGCTACCCCCACAGCACCAGGTTAGCTACCCCCACAGCACCAGGTTAGCTACCCCCACAGCACCAGGTTAGCTATCCCCACAGCAGTATCCCTGGCTACGGAGTCTACTTCCTCTCTGTCTCTCTGTCTCTATATTTCTCTGTCTCTCTCACTCTCCCTCTCTCTGTCTCTGTCTCTCTCACTCTTTCTCTCTCTCTCTGTCTCTCTGTCTCAGTCTCTCTCTCTCTCTCTGTCTCTCTCTCTCTCTGTCTCTCTCTCTCCCTCTCTCTCTCTCTCTCTCTCTCTCTCTCTCTCTCTCTCTCTCTCTCTCTCTCTCTCTCTCTCTCCCGTCTCTCTGGTTTTCATGGGGTACTGAGTTACTTACTGTTGATGGCCTATACTCCCTGATGAGTTGAAATAAGGAAGTGTTTGTTCCTGCCTGAGCACCAATGGTTCACAGACAAGCTCGTAACTGTGTAGTGCTCAGTACTGACAACTCACACATACACCGAGTGGACAAATCATTAGGGACACTTGGTCTTTCCACGACATAGATTGAACAGGTGAATCCAGGTGAAATCCATGATCCCTTATTGATGACATTTGTTCAATCCACTTCAATCAATGTAGATGAAGGGGAGGAGACAGGTTAAAGAAGGATTTTTAAGCCTTGAGACAATCGAGACATGGATTGTGTCTGTGTGCCATTCAGAGGGTGAATGGACAAGACAAAAGATTCAAGTGCCTTTGAACAGGGTTATGGTAGTAGGTGCCAGGCGCCCTGGTTTGTGTGAAGAACTGCAACGCTGCTGGGTTTTTCACACTCAACAGTTTGTATCAAGAATGGTTCACCACTCAAAGGACATCCAGAAAACTTGACACAACTGTGGGAAGCATTGGAGTCAACATGGGGCCAGCATCCCTGTGGAAGGCTTTCGACACCTTGTAGAATCCAGGTCCGGATTAATTGAGGCGGTTCTGAGGGCTAAAGGGGGTGCAACTCAATATTAGGAAGGTGTTCCTAATGTTTTGTACACTCAGTGTACACTACCTGACCAAGAGTATGTGGACAGCTGCTCGTCAAACATCTCTTTCCAAAAACATGGGTATTAATATGGAGTTGGTCCTCCCCTTTGCTGTTATAACAGCCTCCTCTCTTCTAGGAAGGTTTTCCACTAGATGTTGGAACATTGCTGCTATAACAGCCTCCACTCTTCTGGGAAGGCTTTCCACTAGATGTTGGATCATTGCTGCTATAACAGCCTCCTCTCTTCTGGGAAGGTTTTCCACTAGATGTTGGAACATTGCTGCTATAACAGCCTCCACTCTTCTGGGAAGGCTTTCCACTAGATGATGGAACATTGCTGCGGGGACTTGCTTCCATTCAGCCATAAGAGCATTAGTGAGGTCAGGCACAGATGTTGGGAGGCCTGGCTCGCAGTCGTCGTTCAATTGTTCGATGGGGTTGAGGTCAGGCCAGTCTGCGCAGGCCAGTCAAGTTCTTCCACACTGATCTCAACAAACCATTGCAGTATGGACCTCACTTTGCGCACAGGGACATTGTCATGCTGAAACAGGAAAGGGCCTTCCCCCAAACTGTTGCCACAAAGTTTCAAGCACAGAATCATCTAGAATGTCATTGTGTAGCGTTAACATTTCCCTTCGCTGGAACTAAGGGGCCCGAACCATGAAAAAAAGCTCCAGATCATTATTCCTCATCCACCAAACTTTACAGTTGGCACTATGCATTGGGGCAGGTAGCGTTCTCCTGGCATTCGCCAAACCCAGATTTGTTTTGTCAGACTGCCAGATGGTGAAGCTTGATTGGAACCGAGGACAGACAATCTTTATGCGCTTTAGCGCTTGGCAGGCCCGTTCTGCGAGCTTGTGTGGCCTACCACTTAGCGGCTGAGCCGTTGTTGCTCCTAGACGTTTCCACTTCACAATAACAGCGCTTATAGTTGACCGGGGGGGGCAGCTCTAGCAGGGCAGAAATTTGACGAACTGACTTGTTGGCGAGGTGACATCCTATGACGGTGCCTCGTTGAAAGTCACTGAGCTCTTCAGTAAGGCCCATTCTACTGCCAATGTTTGTCTATGGAGATTGCATGGCGGTGTGCTCGATTGTATATACCTGTCATCAACGGCTGTGGCTGAAAATAGCGGAAACCACTCATTTGAAGGGTTGTCCACATACTAGTGTATTTATAGTGTATATAACAGTGGGGAGAGTTGACAATTCTATAACAGTCTCAACAGTCAGGTTTTCAGTTGTGTTTGTGTTGTACAATATTGACAGTTTTCTTCAAGTCTGAACAGGCCTGCTTACAATGCTAGATGCTGTCAGCAGAATGGAAGTCTGCCTGTTGGCAGATTATCTGAAAAGGAAACTGTCCCTAAACCTTGTCCCTACGAGTACTTTTATTGGTGGACCTGGTATTTACTATGCGGCTGGGGCCCCAGTGAGAGGAGAGCAGCTTCGGTCCCTCGTGTGACATCTGTTACCAAAACCACAGAATTCTTCACATAGCTAGCATCTCCCATAGCTAGCATCTCCCAGGCTTGGACAGGACCACGGCAGACCACGGCAGGCAGGGAGGGAGGCAGGCAGGCAAGGAGACAGACAGACAGACAGACAGACAGACAGGGAGGGGGGCAGACAGACAGACAGGGAGGGAGCGAGGGAGGGAGGGGGGCCGACAGGGAGGGAGGGGGGCAGACAGACAGACAGACAGGGAGGGAGCGAGGGAGAGAGGGAGGCTGTTAATGAGAAGGTTCCTGTGTATAGCCCTGTTTTCCTTGGGTCTGGCTCAGCTAGCTTTAGACTCAGCTGTCCTTGTGTTATCTTTCCCTGTGCTGTGGGTCTGCTCCCCCTGTGTACAGGACTGGCTGTGTTATCTTCCCTGTGCTGTGGGTCTGCTCCCCCTGTGTACAGGACTGGCTGTGTTATCTTCCCTGTGCTGTGGGTCTGCTCCCCCTGTGTACAGGACTGGCTGTGTTATCTTCCCTGTGCTGTGGGTCTGCTCCCCCTGTGTACAGGACTGGCTGTGTTATCTTCCCTGTGCTGTGGGTCTGCTCCCCCTGTGTACAGGACTGGCTGTGTTATCTTCCCTGTGCTGGGGGCCTCTGTTCTGGCTCTCTCAGCTGTTCTCAGATCAGAACTCGGTGAATAACTGTTCTCAGGTCAGGTAAACAGCTGGGCTATTTATTCCATTTCAGCAGAAAACACAGCAGGTCTTCAAATAGAGGAGAACTGAAGAAGCAGCAGAAATAACTAGATCCCACAGTCTGGGTCTGTGTCCAGGAACCACCCTGTTTCATAATGTAGTGGACTACTTTAGACCAGAGCCCCCATATGCTATATAGGGAATAGGGCCCCGTTCAGGGGACACTCCCTGGGTGTGTTCTGTTTAAAAGAAGCTGAAACAGAACAGGGGGGGAACAGGGCATGTCTACTTGTCAAAAACAGGATGTGTTGGGCTTGTGGAGTCAGCTTCTTCTGCAGGGTCCCCGGTCCGATCCCTGCCCTAGCTGGGTTTCCTGTCCGACCGGGACCGGGGTTCCATTCTGGCCTCTCCACTTCCTGTGGGTCCGCACAGCGATTCAGGACCCTGTAACACACCAGTCAAGGGCCTTGTACTGGACTGGTCCAAACAAGCTGTTGATGGATCTCTGTGACCTTCCTGACCTCTGTGACCTCTAACTGACTGGCTGTTCCTGACCTCTGTGACCTCTCCTGGAGGATACCTCTACCTGACTGGCTGTTCCTGACCTCTGTGACCTCTCCTGGACGATACCTCTACTGGGTGTTCCTGACCTCTGTGACCTCTCCTGGAGGATGTAACACACTGCCCTGTGAATTCTATTCCTTTAGACTAGGTCATTTCTGCATGGGCTCAGTTTGAGAAATCTTATATCTGGTGTTCTGCTTGTCTCTAATGAAGGTCTTCAGTCTGTGCCCTTGTGCCTCCCTTCACTGGTCCTAGATCAGCTGTTAGTTAACACTATGAACCTGACACAGACAGCACCACAGGCTGTGGGATCTGTTCCTAGATCAGCTGTTAGTTAACACTATGAACCTGACACAGACAGCACCACAGGCTGTGGGATCTGTTCCTAGATCAGCTGTTAGTTGCCACTATGAACCTGACACAGACAGCACCACAGACTGTGGGATCTGTTCCTAGATCAGCTGTTAGTTACCACTATGAACGTGACACAGACAGCACCACAGGCTGTGGGATCTGTTCCTAGATCAGCTGTTTAGATAACATGCTGTGAAACCATCACACTTTACAGCTGTTGTGAGTTCAGTTTCATGAGGTCTGGACAATATCCCAGAATAAACAGCACCACCGACTGGTCCTAGATCAGCTGTTAGTTAACACTATGAACCTGACACAGACAGCACCACAGACTGTGGGATCTGTTCCTAGATCAGCTGTTGTGAGTTCAGTTTCATGAGGTCTGGACGATCTCCCAGAACTTTGTGTTTTATACTCTTTGGCTCGGGGCGGAATGATCTTTCAATTTCCTTCAACTGTTTTTCAGCGTGAAAACATAATACAACTAATTAGAGTTGTACTGTTTTCAATGGGTTGTGGATTTCTGAGTTTTTGGGGGCTAATTGCTTGTTGAGTGAAAGTTTGTTGATTCCAGTAATGATCACAAGAGAAGTGCCAGGCCACATCTTTGTTCCCAAACAAGAATCATCAAAACATATTTGATATTCTCCATATTCAGCACGTCTGTTGCCAATGCCCTAAATCTACCCCCTACTGTAACATAACATACAACAGCTCTCTATATTAACTCTACTATAACATAACAACAGCTCTCTATATTAACTCTACTATAGCATTACAACAGCTCTCTATATTAACTCTACTATAACATAACAACAGCTCTCTATATTAACTCTACTATAACATAACAACAGCTCTCTATATTAACTCTACTGTAACATAACAACAGCTCTCTATATTAACTCTACTATAACATAACAACAGCTCTCTATATTAACTCTACTATAGCATTACAACAGCTCTCTATATTAACTCTACTATAACATAACATAACATTACAACAGCTCTCTATATTAACTCTACTATAACATAACAACAGCTCTCTATATTAACTCTACTATAACATAACATAACATTACAACAGCTCTCTATATTAACTCTACTATAACATACCAACAGCTCTCTATATTAACTCTACTATAGCATTAGAACAGCTCTCTATATTAACTCTACTATAACATAACAACAGCTCTCTATATTAACTCTACTATAACATAACAACAGCTCTCTATATTAACTCTACTATAACATTACAACAGCTCTCTATATTAACTCTACTATAACATAACAACAGCTCTCTATATTAACTCTACTATAGCATTACAACAGCTCTCTATATTAACTCTACTGTAACATAACATAACAACAGCTCTCTATATTAACTCTACTATAACATAACATAACAACAGCTCTCTATATTAACTCTACTGTAACATAACATAACAACAGCTCTCTATATTAACTCTACTATAACATAACATAACAACAGCTCTCTATATTAACTCTACTGTAACATAACAACAGCTCTCTATATTAACTCTACTATAACATAACATAACAACAGCTCTCTATATTAACTCTACTATAACATAACAACAGCTCTCTATATTAACTCTACTGTAACATAACATAACAACAGCTCTCTATATTAACTCTACTATAACATAACATTACAACAGCTCTCTATATTAACTCTACTATAGCATTAGAACAGCTCTCTATATTAACTCTACTATAACATAACAACAGCTCTCTATATTAACTCTACTATAACATAACAACAGCTCTCTATATTAACTCTACTATAGCATTACAACAGCTCTCTATATTAACTCTACTATAACATAACAACAGCTCTCTATATTAACTCTACTATAACATAACAACAGCTCTCTATATTAACTCTACTATAACATAACAACAGCTCTCTATATTAACTCTACTATAACATTACAACAGCTCTCTATATTAACTCTACTATAACATTACAACAGCTCTCTATATTAACTCTACTATAACATAACATAACAACAGCTCTCTATATTAACTCTACTGTAACATAACAACAGCTCTCTATATTAACTCTACTATAGCATTAGAACAGCTCTCTATATTAACTCTACTATAACATAACAACAGCTCTCTATATTAACTCTACTATAACATAACAACAGCTCTCAATATTAACTCTACTATAACATAACAACAGCTCTCTATATTAACTCTACTATAACATAACATAACAACAGCTCTCTATATTAACTCTAGTATAACATTACAACAGCTCTCTATATTAACTCTACTATAACATAACATTACAACAGCTCTCTATATTAACTCTACTATAACATAACAACAGCTCTCTATATTAACTCTACTATAACATAACAACAGCTCTCTATATTAACTCTACTATAACATAACATAACAACAGCTCTCTATATTAACTCTAGTATAACATTACAACAGCTCTCTATATTAACTCTAGTATAACATAACAACAGCTCTCTATATTAACTCTACTATAACATAACATTACAACAGCTCTCTATATTAACTCTACTATAACATAACAACAGCTCTCTATATTAACTCTACTATAACATAACAACAGCTCTCTGTATTAACTCTACTATAACATAACAACAGCTCTCTGTATTAACTCTACTATAACATAACAACAGCTCTCTATATTAACTCTACTGTAACATAACATAACAGCAGCTCTCTATATTAACTCTTCTATAACATAACAACAGCTCTCTATATTAACTCTACTATAACATTACAGCAGCTCTCTATATTAACTCTACTGTAACATAACATTACAACAGCTCTCTATATTAACTCTACTATAACATAACAACAGCTCTCTATATTAACTCTACTATAACATTACAACAGCTCTCTATATTAACTCTACTATAACATAACATAACAACAGCTCTCTATATTAACTCTAGTATAACATTACAACAGCTCTCTATATTAACTCTAGTATAACATAACAACAGCTCTCTATATTAACTCTACTATAACATAACATTACAACAGCTCTCTATATTAACTCTACTATAACATAACAACAGCTCTCTATATTAACTCTACTATAACATTACAACAGCTCTCTATATTAACTCTACTATAACATAACATAACAACAGCTCTCTATATTAACTCTACTCTAACATAACATTACAACAGCTCTCTATATTAACTCTACTATAACATACCAACAGCTCTCTATATTAACTCTACTATAACATAACAACAGCTCTCTATATTAACTCTACTATAACATAACAACAGCTCTCTATATTAACTCTACTATAACATAACATAACAACAGCTCTCTATATTAACTCTACTATAACATAACAACAGCTCTCTATATTAACTCTACTCTAACATAACATTACAACAGCTCTCTATATTAACTCTACTATAACATTACAACAGCTCTCTATATTAACTCTACTATAACATTACATTACAACAGCTCTCTATATTAACTCTCCTATAACATAACATAACAACAGCTCTCTATATTAACTCTAGTATAACATTACATTACAACAGCTCTCTATATTAACTCTACTATAACATTACAACAGCTCTCTATATTAACTCTACTATAACATTACATTACAACAGCTCTCTATATTAACTCTACTCTAACATAACATTACAACAGCTCTCTATATTAACTCTACTATAACATAACAACAGCTCTCTATATTAACTCTACTATAACATAACAACAGCTCTCTATATTAACTCTACTATAACATAACAACAGCTCTCTATATTAACTCTACTATAGCATTACAACAGCTCTCTATATTAACTCTACTGTAACATAACATAACAACAGCTCTCTATATTAACTCTACTATAACATAACAACAGCTCTCTATATTAACTCTAGTATAACATTACATTACAACAGCTCTCTATATTAACTCTCCTATAACATAACATAACAACAGCTCTCTATATTACCTCTAGTATAACATTACATTACAACAGCTCTCTATATTAACTCTACTATAACATAACAACAGCTCTCTATATTAACTCTACTATAACATAACAACAGCTCTCTATATTAACTCTACTATAACATAACAACAGCTCTCTATATTAACTCTACTATAGCATTACAACAGCTCTCAATATTAACTCTACTGTACATAACATAACAACAGCTCTCTATATTAACTCTACTATAACATAACAACAGCTCTCTATATTAACTCTACTATAACATAACAACAGCTCTCTATATTAACTCTACTATAACATAACAACAGCTCTCTGTATTAACTCTACTATAACATAACAACAGCTCTCTATATTAACTCTACTATAACATAACAACAGCTCTCTATATTAACTATACTATAACATAACAACAGCTCTCTATATTAACTCTACTATAACATAACAACAGCTCTCTATATTAACTCTACTATAACATAACAACAGCTCTCTATATTAACTCTACTATAACATTACAACAGCTCTCTATATTAACTCTACTATAACATTACATTACAACAGCTCTCTATATTAACTCTCCTATAACATAACATAACAACAGCTCTCTATATTAACTCTAGTATAACATTACATTACAACAGCTCTCTATATTAACTCTACTATAACATAACAACAGCTCTCTATATTAACTCTACTATAACATAACAACAGCTCTCTATATTAACTCTACTATAACATAACAACAGCTCTCTATATTAACTCTACTATAGCATTACAACAGCTCTCAATATTAACTCTACTGTACATAACATAACAACAGCTCTCTATATTAACTCTACTATAACATAACAACAGCTCTCTATATTAACTCTACTATAACATAACAACAGCTCTCTATATTAACTCTACTATAACATAACAACAGCTCTCTATATTAACTCTACTATAACATAACAACAGCTCTCTGTATTAACTCTACTATAACATAACAACAGCTCTCTATATTAACTCTACTATAACATAACAACAGCTCTCTATATTAACTATACTATAACATAACAACAGCTCTCTATATTAACTCTACTATAACATAACAACAGCTCTCTATATTAACTCTACTATAACATAACAACAGCTCTCTATATTAACTCTACTATAACATTACAACAGCTCTCTATATTAACTCTACTATAACATAACATTACAACAGCTCTCTATATTAACTCTACTGTAACATAACATAACAGCAGCTCTCTATATTAACTCTTCTATAACATAACAACAGCTCTCTATATTAACTCTACTATAACATAACAACAGCTCTCTATATTAACTCTACTATAACATAACAACAGCTCTCTATATTAACTCTACTATAACATTACAGCAGCTCTCTATATTAACTCTACTGTAACATAACATTACAACAGCTCTCTATATTAACTCTACTATAACATACCAACAGCTCTCTATATTAACTCTACTATAACATTACAGCAGCTCTCTATATTAACTCTACTGTAACATAACATTACAACAGCTCTCTATATTAACTCTACTATAACATAACAACAGCTCTCTATATTAACTCTACTATAACATTACAACAGCTCTCTATATTAACTCTACTATAACATAACATAACAACAGCTCTCTATATTAACTCTAGTATAACATTACAACAGCTCTCTATATTAACTCTAGTATAACATAACAACAGCTCTCTATATTAACTCTACTATAACATAACATTACAACAGCTCTCTATATTAACTCTACTATAACATAACAACAGCTCTCTATATTAACTCTACTATAACATTACAACAGCTCTCTATATTAACTCTACTATAACATAACATAACAACAGCTCTCTATATTAACTCTACTCTAACATAACATTACAACAGCTCTCTATATTAACTCTACTATAACATACCAACAGCTCTCTATATTAACTCTACTATAACATAACAACAGCTCTCTATATTAACTCTACTATAACATAACAACAGCTCTCTATATTAACTCTACTATAACATAACATAACAACAGCTCTCTATATTAACTCTACTATAACATAACATAACAACAGCTCTCTATATTAACTCTACTATAACATAACATAACAACAGCTCTCTATATTAACTCTACTATAACATAACATAACAACAGCTCTCTATATTAACTCTACTATAACATAACATTACAGCAGCTCTCTATATTAACTCTACTATAACATAACATTACAACAGCTCTCTATATTAACTCTACTATAACATAACAACAGCTCTCTATATTAACTCTACTATAACATAACAACAGCTCTCTATATTAACTCTACTCTAACATAACATTACATGCTGTAGGTATCCATGACCTCATATGATGCAGTTTGAAGCTGAGCTTTATTCTGTAGATGTTTTACTGTCATAAAAACGGATGGATTTCAAATCACATGTTATTTGTCACATACACACATGGTTAGCAGATGTTAATGTGAGTGTAGCGAAACGCCTGTGACTTGACAGATGGTGGCTGTGGTTTGTGGTGTTGATTTGTTTGGCTGTGTTTGTTTGTGTTACAGATGTAAATTGATTGGTTGTGTCTTTCTGTGTTCCAGAGGTGATCTAATTGGTTGACTCTGTGTGTTCCAGAGGTGATCTAATTGGTTGTCTCTCTCTGTGTGTTCCAGAGGTGAAGGACTATGAACCTCCATATGGCTGTAAAGTTCAGATGCATCCTGGTGTGGAGAGCATGAAGGATCACCTCCTCAGAGATAGAGGAAGACCTGAGATCCCAGACAGCTGGATCAACCACCAGGTAACAGACTGGGAGAGACACACACACTCTCTTTCCTTCTTTCTCTCTCTTCCCTCCCTCTCTCTCTTCCCTCCCTCACTCTCTCTCTTCTCTCTCTCGCTCTCTCTCTCTCTTCCCTCCCTCTCTCTCTTTCTTCCCTCCTCTCTCTCTCTCTCTCTCTCGACTTACCTACCTACCTACCTACCTACTTACCTACCTACCTACCTACCTACCTACCAACCTACCTACCTACCTACCTACCTACCTACCTACCTACCTACCTACCTACCTACCTACCTACCTACCTACCTACCTTCCTTCCTTCCTTCCTTCCTTCCTTCCTTCCTACCTACCTACCTACCTACCTACCTACCTACCTACCTACCTACCTACCTAACTACCTACCTGCCTATCTCTCTCTAACCTCTCTTTCTTTCTCATTCACTCACACACATCAAATCCTATGTATATGTCTCAGTGCTCAGTAGCTAGGTTATAATTCTCTGCTCCTGTTGTCTACCTCCTCCTACAGGGCATAGCCATAGTGTGCGGCTCCATAGAGGAGTGTTGGGACCACGACCCGGAGGCCAGGCTCACAGCCCAGTGCGTGGCCGAACGCTTCAGCGAGATAGAAGACGAGATGGAGAAACTGTCCAGCCGCAGCAGCTCCGACGAGAAGATACCAGCGGAGGAACAGAAGATACCGACAATACCCGAAGAAGAACGACAGACGATAGCAGAACAGATAGAAGAGGTCAAAGTAGCAGTGGAGAGCTCTGTGAGTGATGAGAAGTGAGGGAAGGGAGAGAGGACATGGAACCCAGGACTAGAATGTCAGTATGTCACAAACACACCACTCACGTTGTTATGGGAACTAAACAGCCACACCCAAACAAACAGCCCACACCTGGAAGATAGCCAGGACAGTGAATGTACTGTATTACTGTACTGTACTGCTTATACTCTTCAGTATTGTATTACCAGAATGCATACAGTATTTCTACTGTATAAAATAAGTATGTACAGTTTACAGTATTTGGATGTACTGTACTGTATTATATTGGAGGTTTACCCACCGAAGAGAAGAGGACAGGACATGACAATGGAAGAGATTATAACCAAAGACTGAGATTACAGGACATGACATTGGCAGAGATTATAACCAAAGACTGAGATTACAGGACATGACATTGGCAGAGATTATAACCAAAGACTGAGATTACAGGACATGACAATGGCAGAGATTATAACAAAAGACTGAGATTACAAGACATGACAATGGCAGAGATTATAACCAAAGACTGAGATTACAGGACATGACAATGGAAGAGATTATAACCAAAGACTGAGATTACAGGACATGACAATGGCAGAGATTATAACCAAAGACTGAGATTACAGGACATGACAATGGAAGATATTATAACCAAAGACTGAGATTACAGGACATGACAATGGCAGAGATTATAACAAAAGACTGAGATTACAGGACATGACAATGGCAGAGATTATAACAAAAGACTGAGATTACAGGACATGACAATGGCAGAGATTATAACAAAAGACTGAGATTACAAGACATGACAATGGAAGAGATTATAACCAAAGACTGAGATTACAGGACATGACAATGGAAGAGATTATAACCAAAGACTGAGATTACAGGACATGACAATGGAAGAGATTATAACCAAAGACTGAGATTACAGGACACGACAATGGAAGAGATTATAACCAAAGACGGAGATTACAGGACATGACAATGGCAGAGATTATAACCAAAGACTGAGATTACAGGACATGACATTGGAAGAGTTTATAACCAAAGACTGAGATTACAGGACATGACATTGGAAGAGTTTATAACCAAAGACTGAGATTACAGGACATGACAATGGCAGAGATTATAACCAAAGACTGAGATTACAGGACATGACATTGGAAGAGTTTATAACCAAAGACCAGACCATTCTAACATGTGGGGGGAGTGGGGTAATGTATTCTAGAATGTTGAGGGAGTTGGGTAATGTTCCTGTATTCTAACATGTTATGGGAGTGGGGTAATGTTCCTGTATTCTAACATGTTGGGGGTGTGGGGTAATGTATTCTAACATGTTGGGGGAGTGGGGTAATGTATTCTAACATGTTGGGGGAGTGGGGTAATGTTCCTGTATTCTAACATGTGGTGTAATGAATTGACAGGTCTGTGTAATAATGTAATAATGAGCCATATTGTAACAGAAATGATGATGACGTGGAGCTCTATTCCCACAAGGATTGTATGTACAGTGTGTGTGTGTGTGTGTGTGTGTGTGTGTGTGTGTGTGTGTGTGTGTGTGTGTGTGTGTGTGTGTGTGTGTGTGTGTGTGTGTGTGTGTGTGTGTGTGTCTGCATTCGTGCGTGTGTTTTTTTTTTTTACATAGTAATAGTTTTTACTTGTTAGCCAAATAAACAAGCACATTGTAAATATATATGGAATGTAGCTGTACAGAAAAGAATCTCCCCTCTAGATGTTGTTGTGGAAGCAGAGGAGCATTTCACACACTCTGTCTGAATAACACATTTAACAGGATCTAGACAAAGATATTTTATCCTTTTATATTTGTAAGATATTGTACATCTGTTTCATGAATAAAGTATTTCTGTATTTACTCATAAACATTGTGAATGGCACATTTCAGTGGGGCATTGGTCGTTTAGACCAGTGTGGTCACCAACCTTTTCTGAGTCAAGATCACTTCCTGAGTCAAGATCACTTCCTGAGTTAAGATCACTTCCTGAGTTAAGATCACTTCCTGAGTCAAGATCACTTCCTGAGTTAAGATCACTTCCTGAGTCAAGATCACTTCCTGAGTCAATATCACTTCCTGAGTTAAGATCACTTCCTGAGTCAAGATCACTTCCTGAGTCAAGATCACTTCCTGAGTCAAGATCACTTCCTGAGTCAAGATCACTTCCTGAATTAAGATCACTTCCTGAGTCAAGATCACTTCCTGAGTCAAGATCACTTCCTGAGTCAAGATCACTTCCTGAATTAAGATCACTTCCTGAGTCAAGATCACTTCCTGAGTCAAAATGCTGAGATCTACCGCTCTGATTTTTTATTAACATGACTTGTAAAAGGTAAGCCTATGCAACATTAACCAATTAAAAACAGTTCTGTAGCAATGAGGTTTGAACAGTAGGCTATAGGCCCAATACATTATCACCACATATTGACTTTGCTTGAATTGACCTGCCAATGCGTTGTTGTTCGGGACATTTAAAAAAAAATATATTTCAACATTTGAGGTAGGCCAGGCTATATCATCACACCGGTAATAGATCCATTGTTGTACTACTTGGCACAGCTGAGTAAGCACACATTTAAATACTTTGTTTTTTATTTCACTGGGCACCAGCCTGCATCTGAGGGCCCGTCTCTCAACATCCCTCCGCTCTCCCTTTCCTCCACTGACTCTGACCACAAAGGGACACCGTCTTCCAGCTGATGACGAAACTCCGAGTCGCACCGCATTATTTCTGCCTCGTGCCACAAATTCATGTTGTTACTCCTACGAACAGAGAAAGTGAAATATTCCTTGATATTAAAAAAAGACCAAAGCCGCCAATAATAACAACAACAAGGCCTATAGATCCACTTTCCTCCTCATTCATTGCAGCTGCACTGCTTATTGTAGCGCTGACTGGAAATAGGAACAACGCGCATTTTATGGTTTATAAAAGTGTTGAATACAAAGTGTTGACAGTGCTGAGTAAAAACTTAAACATGAAGTCACTCATAAAAACAACAGCTCTTTGTTGTATTCGTTGACAGTCTCTTTCTAGTCATGGTTTAAAAAGTTTTGAAATCTCACAGTATCAATTTTGCCGTAGCTTTCTTTCACGCCTGCTGCGTTACTGCAGATTCGGTGATCTGAGCAATCTGATTGGCCAGCGGAAACATGGTACACTTGATTTCCTCTCCAGGCCCACCGGGAAGGCAGAGTTTGTACCTTCAGACACATGAAATGGCAACAGTTTGCCTACCCGGCGCGCAGGGCAGTTTAATTGGCTGCGTCTACCCTTAACATAC